>NW_015548285.1:504821-527465 GCF_001515605.1 Sinocyclocheilus anshuiensis
TATATAATGGGATATGACAGTAGAGACAGAAATAGCATGAAAACGTAAAATGATTTGCATTTTAATGGTACTTTGTTAATTATAGACTCCGAAGCATTTGTAATTAGAAATTGAATTAAATCAAAATGGCTGTGTCCAATTTCTTATAATCTCTGGTTTCCTGAGATCTGTTTCCAAGAGGCCTGTGTATCACTTTAAATGAGCTACTTCCCAATATGACCCACTTTACATGGTTTCAATTAGGACGGTAAGATCCAACCAGCTCTTTCCTATTCCATTCTTCAGCACAGATCAAGAAGGAGACCCTTCCAGAAAGTCACAGTACAGCCACCTCCACATTTCTCTGAGATGAGTTCATAAATACCTGCATTCACAATTAAACAAAAAACACAAGCATGTACTGTAATATCTGATGCATCAAAGCATATTAAAACTGGTGACAGAGTTCAGAGAAAGTAAAACGGCTTTACTCTTAAGTCAGTATGTCTGACAAATGAAATGATTATAATGTGTGCTCCGTCTGCAAGGTTTAAATCAAACTAATTAGCTGGGTTAATGTCTACGGTCATTTCTCAATTAGATATTTTAACTCTACTGCGAGCAGGTGGAGAGTGCTGCACCTGTTCACAATAATTGAATATAGGAGTGCAGAGGCGAGATGTCAAAGTTAGACTCATTAGACTGTTCAGAATGGAATATTAGTGCTCACTAGATACTGTGCACTATATAGTGGTAAAAATTACTATTAAAATAGCACACTACCAGTCAAAAGTTTAGAATAATTAAGATTTTTTATGTTTTTGAAAGAAGTATCTTATGCTCACCACGGCTGCATTTATATGATCAAAAATGCAGTAAGAACAGTAATATTGTAAAACATTATCATTTAAAATAACTGTTTTCTATTTGAATATATTTTAAAATGTAATTCATTCCTGTGATACAAAACTGAATGTTCAGCATCATTACTCCAGTCTTCAGTGTCACACGATCCTTCAGAAATCATTTTAATATGCTGATTTGCAGCTCAAGAAACATTTATTATTATTATCAATTATTATTATTGAAAACAGTTGTGCTACTTTATATTTTTGTGTAAACTGTGATGCAGTTTTTCCAGGATTTTTTGATCATTAGAAAGTAAGAAAAAAAAACAGAAGTTATTTGAAATAGAAATCTTTTGTAACAAATGTAAAAGTGTTTACTGTCACTTTTGACCAATTTAGTGTATCTTTGCTAAATAAACATATGTGACCCTGGACCACAAAACCAGTCATAAGGGTGGTGAATAAATAAGCTTTCCATTGATGTATGTTTGTTAGGATAGGACAATATTTGGTCGAGATACAACTATTTGAATATCTGGAATCTGGGGATGCAAAAAAATCTAAATATTGAGAAAATCGCCTTTAAAGTTGTCCAAATTAAGTTCTTAGCAATGCATATTACTAATCAAAAATTAAGTTTTGATATATTAACAGTAGGAAATTTACAAAATATCTTCATGGAACATGATCTTTACTTAATATCCTAATGATTTTTGGCATAAAAGAAAAATCTATAATTTTGACCCATACAATGCATTTTTGGCTATTGTCACAAATATACCCCAGCGACTTAAGACTGGTTTTGTGCTCCAGGGTCACATATTTATTTTTTTTAATCTCACTTAGTTAACTTTTAATAGTAGTGTATCACAGCTTCCACAAAAATACTAAGCAGCATTTCAAAGTTTTCAGCATTGATAATAATAAGAAATGTTACTTTAGCAGCAAATTATAGAATGATTTCTGAAGGATCATGCTCAGCTTTGCATCACAGGAATAAATTATATTTTAAAATATACTCAAATAGAAAACAGTTATTTTGCATTTTTAATCTGAACATGTATTTTGAAAATAAAAGCATCTTTTTGTTGTCCAATAAAATAATGTTTACATGCAAAATCGTACACTATGCCTTAAAAAACAACAACATATAAAATCATGTAAATGCATTAAACAGTGTTTTGTAATTATTTAAGCAAAAAGTCCAGATTACCCAGATTTCTCTGCATGTAAGGACTCTTGGTGGCATTCTGGTGGCAGAGAAAAATAAATAATAATAACTTATTGAAATGATTTCAAATTTAAGGTTTTCTTGCATAATTTGTTTTTTATTACTTTAGAAATTACTGATTTTGAAATTAATCTGTATCTTTATGTGTTTGAAAACAATGAGACTGCAATCATTCTTTAAACAGAAAAATGAAGACGCAGTCAAGAACATTGCATTTTGGAAAGCAGTATTTATCCAAAATGAGGCCTGCTACTAATTTTAAAAAATGCACATTTTAAAACATTGTAGTAGACCACTGAGTATTATGCATACAGTAAATCTGCATACTATCCACAGTATAAATACTGCAGAAACAGAACATGTAGTGTATGCTATATTGTTATTCTGAACATGCCCACACAAACACACACTAATGGCAGCAATGCAGAGGTAAACAAGACAGTGTTTTAGAAAATGATATGTCTTGTGCTAACTCTTAATCATGAGATGTATCAAGCAGTGAACTCTGTGATGTTCTTCTAATCAAATGTTCAAAGATCAGCTACTTCCTTTTAAAAATGACATTCAATTAGCTGTTCAACGTAGACTGTTGATCACTATTAGCTTCATGATTGCCACTAAATTAAAGGCAGTGATGTACGGTTCTGTACGTAACGAGGATGCGGACAGGTACGCTGAGCACAGCAGCATCAGCACTGTTGAAGCATGCTCTCGCTGGCTGATGCTCGGCTGTCTAATGGAAGTCAATGACTCGCATTAGAAAGGTTCCAGAACAGACGGAGTATCCATGGAAACCTGCGCTGGAGAGCATGTCCGTCCCAGTGCCTGCAGCGATATATTGTAATTACAGAGCCATTTATTCTGCACTCGGGAAAAAAAAGCCCTCAGTGATGCTCGTAATCACGGCCGTCTGAAGGATCCGCATGTAAGTACGGCAGCCTACGCATGACCTGATTCAAATTCCAACTAAATCAAGTCCTTCTGGCCTGTGAGAACATCTCGTCTGTGAAGTGACACATTATATCATGTGTGCCGTCACGCCGATGTGTCAAAATAACCCGCTACATGGCAGTACATGTGGTGGGCCGCAACCCCTGTGTGTAAGCAAATCTAATTTATCACTTTGTCGCTGACCATGAAAACTCACAGTCTCTTCCTGTGATATTTTATGTGTCGAACATCTTCTAATGTAAGCGAATACATCATACTTATCAATACTAATAGTCAATTGTAACAATATAATATAAATAGATTTTAATGTATTTTCTGAACAACTGCTATACTCTATAAAATGCTGGGTTATTTTTAACCCAAATGCTGGGTTCAGCCTGTTGGGTCCTTTTATTGGGTTGTTTTTAATATTTTTACCCAGGTGCTGGGTAGTTTGTCTGCACTCTACAAAATGCTGGGCGTTTTTTTTTTTTTTAACCCAAATGCTGGGTTCAGCTTGTTGGGTCATTTTACTGGGTTATTTGTAATATTTTTTTACCCAGGTGCTGGGTAGTTTTTCTGTAACTAACCTGCTGGGTTATTTTTTTCTACCCAAATGCTGGGTTGAGCTTGCTGGGTCATATGCTGGGTAAATTTTGTGTTACGCAGCCGTTGGGTTTGTGGCTGGGTCAATCTCACTGACAGCTGAAACTCCTCCCCTCCCTCCGAAACAACCCAGCGTGGGGTTACTTCAACCCAGCTGCTGAGTTACAGTCGGAGCCTCGGATTTTCATCCTCTACAGGACAGGGAAATAAAGGTTTGTATACATTTTATTTAATTTATAAAGTCTTTACTATGCTGTAAATTATATTATTTTACGCAACGCAACATAAGGACGAGATGTCAGTCAGCTAAATGCGTCAGTCAGCTAAATGCATCAGCAGCGGTCATTTCGCATGAAACGCCTTTTACCTTGCATAACATAAACTGATTTTATTCGACATACTACTGAATATAATTTAATATTTCACATGATGGAAACGCCTTTTACCTTGCATAGCAAAAACTGATTTTATTCGACATAATACTAAATATAATTTAATTTAAAGGGGTCATCGGATGCCCATTTCCACAAGTTGATTCTTTAGGGTCTTACTGAAAAGTTTACAACATACTTTGTTTAAATTTCTCAATGGTAGTGTAAAACAACACCCTTTTTACCTTGCCAAAAACAGCTCTGCATACAGCAACCAGTTTTGTTGCATGTCTCTTTAAATGCTAATGAGCTCTGCTGACCCCGCCCCTCTCTTCCTTGGGTTGACAAGCTGTTCTCATAAGACTGTCTACTTTAGCCGCAGAACTTGCTAACTAGCACGTTCATCTCAGTACTGTTTGTTTATGGGTAGGTTATGGAGTCACTCAGCATCTTTCAGCTACGAGTGAAATGCGAGGCGGCGGTCTGAGGTTTGCAGTTCCCCCGGCGAACGGCAGCCCATCACCGGCTCAGATTTAGCACCATTTCGGTAAAAAGGGATTAGAGAGAATGGTTGAATACACTTAAAGGGGTCATCGGATGCAAAATTCACTTTTACATGTTTTTTGAACATAAATGTGTGTTGGCAGTGTGTACACATCCACCCTATAATGATAAAAATCCACCCAGTGCCTGTTTTTATGTTGCTATGTGGTTGCTACTGTGGTTTCTAGGGTGTTCTGGTTGCCAGGGTGTTGTCATGCAATTGCTAAGGTGTTCTGAGAAGGGTTTAACACATTGCTGTGCAGTTGCTAGGGTGTTATGGTTGCCAGGGCATTGTCATGTGGTTGCTAAGGTGTTCTGAGTGGGTTTGAACAAATTGCTAGGGTGTTCTGGTTGCCAGGGTGTTGTCATGTGGTTGCTTGGGTGTTCTGAGTGGGTTTTAACACATTACTATGCAGTTGCTGTGGTGTTCTGGTTGCCAAGGTCTTGTCATGTGCTTGCTAAAGTGCTCTGAGTGGGTTTTAACACACTGCTATGCAGTTGCTAGGGTGTTCTGGTTGCCAGGGTGTTGTCATACAGTTGCTAAGGTGCTCTGAGAAGGTTTTAACACATTGCTATGCAGTTTTTAGGGTGTTTCTGGTTGCGAGGGTGTTGTCATACACTTGCTTAGGTGTTCTGAGTGGGTTTTAAAATTTTGTTATGCTGTTGCTAGGGTGTTGTCATGTGGTTGCTAATGTGTTCTGAGTGGGTTTTAACACATTACTATGCTGTTGCTAGGGTGTTTCTGGTTGGGAGGGTGTTGTCATACACTCAAAAAAAGATACTTTAAACGAACTTAATTCAATTATGGACAGTGGTTCCACATAATAGAAACATGTTATCTCTACTCAAATACATAATGTATGATGAACTAAACTGAATTGAGTAAACTTAAACAACCATGTCCAAATAACCGGAATCAATCAAGTTCATCCTAACTAAAGTATCTGAGTAAAGATAACATGTTTCCATTATGTGGAACCATGGTCCATAAATGAATTAATTTATTTTAAGGTAAGATATTTTTTTGATGTAGCTGCTATTTATAACACACACTAAACAAGCTAAATATAGCTCTTATAGTTAGGAGTTAGCCAGAGGATGGTTGTTACATCCATGGCATGCCCCAACTAGTTGTTTTCTTTTATTAAAGGGGTCATATGATGTTGCTAAAAAGAACATTATTTTGTGTATTTGGTGTAATGAAATGTGTTTATGCGGTTTAAGGTTCAAAAAACACATTATTTCCCAAAAACTGTACATTATTGTTGCTCTTCTATGCCCCGCCTTTCTGAAACGCGTCGATTTTTACAAAGCTCATCGGTCTGAAAAGCGTGGTGTGCTCTGATTGTGCCAGTGCGTTGTGATTGGCCGAATACCTCAAGCGTGTGACGGAAATGTTACGCCCCTACCATACTGTGATGCCGTGTCCCGGAGCAACGAGACAAAACCAATACAACCCATTATAAATGAGGTATTTGTTGCATCCAGTGCAAATAAACATTGCTATGCTGTTGCTAGGGTTTTTCTGGTTGCCAGGGTGTTGTCATATGGTTGCTAGTAAAGTAAAATATAGTAGTAAAGTAAAAAGAACAAGTTTTTATCCATTTAATGTGTAATTCATAGTAACAGCACACCTCTCTTCAACAAACTGCATGATGGGATGAAATGCTCACAGACAATTAATGCTTATGGCTGGTTATGGGTTTATTCAAAGCAAGCACCGATAACTATTATTACCAATATTATTTCACTATTAATATTTTCTTCATCATGATGTTGGCTGCCTGTTACCGCAACGCAGATGGACTGACAGGGCTGTCTGTCAAACTCTGCTCATATTTAGACATTTTATTGAGAGGTTTTGAGCTACAGCACGTTGTCATGGAAACAACAGATAAAAAGGCTATCAATTGGAAAGCTAAATGAGCCGGGAATAACAAATTTTAAAAAAGGGAAAAGGAGAAGTGGGGAAAAAAATTAATGAATCAATCAATTAATGAATGAATTAGTGCTGTCAAACGATTAATCGCGATTAATCGCATCCAAAATAACGGTTTTCATTTACATAATATGTGCATGTATATATTTAAGAAAAATGTGTTAAGTTTATACATTTAAAATATTTATATATAAAAACAATTATATGAATATAAATATATACATGGAAATATTTTCAAAATATATACTATATGTGTGTGTATTTATATATACACATAATAAATATACACAGTATACACACATATATTATGTAAACAAAAACGTTTATTTTGGATGCGATTAATCGTTTGACAGCACTAGAATGAATGAATATTTTCTACAATTTTAACAGGAGACAATCAAATATAAATCTTATTTAACTAGGACTTGTAACACTGAGGATTTTGGATATCTAAGTCCTTCAAACCACCGGATGATTTCTTAGAGTAAAAGTGAAAACATTTCTCCTCAGGTCTGTCCACTGATCCATCATTAGAGCAGAAATTTGACATAAGATCTCAGAGACATCTATTTAAACTCCAGAAGTCTTGGGAAGAAACATGATGGATCGCAGAAACGAGACGTGACAAAAAAACGTGACCACAAAACCACTGTGAAAACATGTTTGTGCTGTTAGCTTATAAACGTCACTATTTCCTATACTCGGGTTAATTGAGGAGAGGTGTGCTAGTACTTCTCTAAATGAGATCATACATACTATTTTCACCTAACAGTCAATAAAACAGCTAAAAAAAAAATCTTAAAGACTTATAGTGTTCACACCAAAAGCGAAGCGAATATTTGCATCGCATTACTCACTCCAGATTACTTGCAGAATGTTTTTTTTTTTGCATCACTCATGCAAATAAAAATATAAAAACAATAAAAACCATTTTCTGATACAACCGGATGTGTCAGTTGCTATGTCAATATAACAGCTAAAAATATCTTACAGACTTACATACAGTGTTGCTATGTGGTTAGTCGGGTGTTGTGGTTGCCAGGGTGTTGTCATGTGGTTGCTGAGGTCATCTGAGTGGGTTTCAACACATTTCTATGCTGTTGCAAGGGTATTTATGGTTTCCAGGGTGTTGGTATGCAGTTGCTAAGTCAATAAAACAGCTGAAAAAATCTTACAGACTTACACTGAAGGAGGGAACGAAGCCATATCTAGAGACCAGAATTATCAACCACATCCCTGTTGAAAAAACCAGCATATGCTGGTTAGGTATGTTTTGACGCTGGGATGCTGGTTTAAACTCGTCCTTTGCTGGTTTAAACTGGTCCTTTGCTGGTTTATGCTGGTCCTTTGCTGGTTTAAAATGGTCCTTTGCTGGTTTAAAATGGTCCCTTTGCTGGTTTATGCTGGTCCTTTGCTGGTTTAAGCTGGTCCTTTGCTGGTTTAAACTGGTCCTTTTGCTGGTTTATGCTGGTCATGTGCTGGCAAAGGACCAGCATAAACCAGCAAAGGACCAGCTTAAACCAGCATCAAAACATACCTAACCAGCATATGCTGGTTTTTTCAACAGGGATAGCAATACCCCAGCAACATTTTTTATTTTATTTTATATTGAACTTGTAAAGTAAGAGATAAAAATAAGTCGAGAAGAAAACTGAAAATATGGAGGAAGAGAGAAGTGAAATTAGATGAGACGCAGAGAGCTGAAATGAACTTGGTTGCTACCTGACAGGCGGAAGTTCGTGATGAACGGCCTCTGAGGACGACTAAAGCAACCGCTCTGGTGAAATTGTGCTTGACACCGACAAATACTAGCAGAAACGGGACACAAACGCATCTGTTAGTCTTCAGCTCTCTCACACACATACATTCACTTTGATATTGATTAGCAACACTGGCATATTAGCAGGAGAGAATTTGAATAAGTGTACTCACAGTGCTTAGGAGAATAAAAGCGTTCATTATGCTAATAATATTGACACACTGGAACGTAAACAGATTCCAGAGGCCACGCGTCACTGTGGCCCTTATTTACATATTATGAATAATGCCTGTTGCTCATCACCTGTCCTGTTGCAGAGGTTATTAAGAACACTGTTTGTAGTGTCTGAAGGAAATCATGACGCATGACACTAGCTTTCATAATATACTAGATTTTGTAGGCCTACATTCTTTTCTGAAGAAAACAAGCAATTTTTGTAGGCCTATCCCATTTTTGGCACTTGCCAAAGTGCTACACCACTAAACAGTAGGCTGAATGAAGCTGATGGTGAATTTAATTGGTAATATAGCTGTCCAAAAATAGCTTAAAGAGAATTATGATACAGAAAAAAAAATTGTTATCTGGATACTTACAGGCTGTTCTGTTTTCTTACAGCCAGATTTCAGATATAAATTGGCAATGTATTTTCTTTCAAGTCATGCTTCGGCAGCATTTTACTTTTTATGAATGCAGTTTCAAGAATCGGATGTAATTAATCAAATCAGTGCCGTTCACGGGTGTGATTTTTGACAGTAAGGGTTGTAATGTGCGAGTCTGAGACTGCCACCTAGTGCTCATAAACCACACATATAGCACATCAACGACAGCCTGACTAATAAAACGTTTACAATCCTTCGCCAAAAACACTCTGAGAAATGACACATTAAACATATGTTATGCATTTTGCGTCTCAGGAACTACACAGGAAGCAATTTTCAAGAAATATTCCTGGTTCAACCCTGTTGAAAAAAACAGCATATGCTGGTTAGGTATGTTTTGACGCTGGGATGCTGGTTTATGCTGGTCCTTTTGATGGTTTATGCTGGTGATGTGCTGGCAAAGGACCAGCATAAACCAGCAAAAGGACCAGCATAAACCAGCATCCCAGCGTCAAAACATACCTAACCAGCATATGCTGTTTTTTTCAACAGGGAAAACAACGTTCCATGCAGTTATAAAATATGCACGGGTTTTGCTTGAGCTGAACTTGTATTAAACCCCCAAAAATACCTTAAACAACAAACGATAATCGTTCACATGTAAGATATACATGCATGTGTTAATTATATTTCAGAGCCATTGTGGACAAACGTGAGGAGAGCGAGCAAAGATTTATAGCATCCTTAGCCTGATATGAAATGGACATCACTTCAATCAGCCAACGAGTGCGCAAGAATCCTGTCCACTTGCTTAAGAAGCTGTTACACTGAATATAGGAAACAAATTGCAACAAGAGCACATATACAACAAAATGCAGAATAGTGGGACCATGTGACAACATAGCATAAGATAGTACACGTCTGCAAGATGTCTGTTAAAGATCACTTCATCTGGAAAGCATCTGCTCTGTTCAGACATCTGATAGACATCTTTCAGATGTCAATTTTACATACATTCTAAATCATAAACATCTTAAAGACATCTTCTAAACCTCTATTTGACATCTGATAGGAAACGTCCTATAGACATATTGCAGATAAGCAAACACTCAAAAAAATACGTCTTGCAGATGTAAATGCATACGTCAAATAGACATCTCCATGATGTACGTGTGCTATCAGGGGAAATGTTTGTCGATGTAGGCTATAGGCTGTTCCACGTTAAATACATACATGCATATATACATACATACATTACAAACATACATAGTAGTAGGCTATGCTATAATGTGCAGTATGCAGTATGTTAGTTTTCCATTCCAAGCCAGGAAACAATGGATGGATACTTAAAGTATACACACACACACAAACTTAAAGTAGGCTACATAAGATGTGCCCAAAACAACAGCGATCATTCAGGAACCATTCTGAATGAATTACATGCATTGCATTGTGGAAAACGGTACTGAGTCACAGCAGGCTATGCTCATTTTTAGCAAATGCGCATTTTAGTAAATGTTGTAAGGCATGGTTGTCTATGCATGCATACAGAAAGTTTGCATGCTATCCCAATCGGCACTTGGCCGATCTTAAAATGTAGTTCGAAATACTGTCAGTTTTTGTTTAAATGATAAAATAAAGTTTAATGCCAAATGCTTCTATAAAAGTTTAAATTTTAACAAGATCAGTATGAAAAAATCATGGAAACAACTAGGGCTGGTTATTGACACAAATTTCATGATTTGATTCCGATATTTATATTAAAGCGTGCCAAAACGTTTGAATTTGTAATAAAACAGAATTTGAAAGTGGAGATTTTGTTTTATAGCCTATCAAAAGTAACAAAGTGCATGCTGCAAGGGATGTACGCTACAAATAACGTTAAGTGAAGTTTTGTTCACACATCAACTAAAAACAGCATATTTTGGGGATTTAAGAATCAATATCGGTTTATCAAAATGAGAATCGATTAAAACCGAGAAATCAATAATTTAAACCCAGCTCTAAAAACATAAACAATGTCACAATATCAATGCTGAATCAATTTGCAAAATTGAAACAAATTTCCTGAGTGATTTACTTGTGAATAAATGTTGACATGCCAGCTGGGATATGCAGTATACATACTAAATACTGCAGAAATAGTGCGAGTAGTATGGCAGTAATCCATTGTGAACACAGCCACTGATTCACATTACTTGTTGAAAAACCAATATGCATTTTTTAAAGGTCATTTCTTAAATAATCACATCTGTTTCCCTGAATCCTGCAGGCTGGTGTGTGTATATGTGTGTGAGCTAAGACTTGATATTCAACTCACATTTTTCTACACCCCTCCCCCATCTCTCTCTCTCCCTGTATATGTGTAAATCTCTGATCATTGCAGGCCGGTCACAGGATGTGATCTGATTTACAATGGGTTCATTAACCTTGGGAAACGGTCTGGACTCTGCAGCACAAACACGCTGTGTTCAAATGGACTTCGCAGTGAGCTCAACGGCGCTCGCCCTCTGCAGCCGTAACCACGGGCAACCGGCATCTGAGCATTACTAGATGCAGCCCTGGCAGGGAATAATAAATATCCTTAGTGGACACATGCATAGAGACTGAGCTAATCGCAGTGGAGAACATACACATATTCCAGGAGCAGATGGCAATGCCACAAGAGTGTGTTATTTTACTATGGTTAAGGGTGATATTCAACTCACATTTTTCTACACCCCTCCCCCATCTCTCTCTCCCTGTATGTGTGTAAATCTCTGATCATTGCAGGCCGGTCACAGGATGTGATCTGATTTACAATGGGTTCATTAACCTTGGGAAACGGTCTGGACTCTGCAGCACAAACACGCTGTGTTCAAATGGACTTCGCAGTGAGCTCAACGGCGCTCGCCCTCTGCAGCCGTAACCACGGGCAACCGGCATCTGAGCATTACTAGATGCAGCCCTGGCAGGGAATAATAAATATCCTTAGTGGACACATGCATAGAGACTGAGCTAATCGCAGTGGAGAACATACACATATTCCAGGAGCAGATGGCAATGCCACAAGAGTGTGTTATTTTACTATGGTTAAGGGGTGCCGGTGCTCTGTGGTCTTCAGTGTGTTGTTCTACAACAATTGTAAGAGCATTGTTAATGTGAACTAAAATTACAACTGTTAAAACAGTTTTTGTTAATTAAAATAAATCTCAAAGAAAATAAAATGCAAGTATTAGATGAAACACGTAAAAAAAACAAAAATGTGGCATTATTGGCAACAGGGTTATTACACATAACAAAGACCATGTTTAACTTAAAGTATTATTAAAATAACTAAAATTAAAACTTGAAACAAATTACAAATGTAAATTAAATAAATATATTACATTACAAAAAAGGTTGAAAAAACTGCAAAATTACTACGTCTTTAACTCCAATTAAATTGAAAACAAAATATTAAAATAATAACTAATTCAATATATTATTTAAAAATAATTAATTAAAACTAATATTAGTTTAAGTACTAAAATGACTAAAATTAAAAATGAAAAAGAAATATAAACTGAAAAATAAACAGAGATATAAAAATAAAACAACAAAAAATGTGAAAAGCACAACAAAATTACTAAAATTTAAGATAATTCAAAGCATTAATAATGCTATAATATTATACAAATATTAGTAAAATAACATATCAAGGTATACCCTCCATAGTAAATGCATTACTGTAAAAGTGTGTGTGTGTGTGTGTGTGTGTGTGTGTGTTTGGTCGACTGAAAGACAGAGCTAAACTAGTTTCTGTTGTCATTGAATGCCTATACGGTAAGTTGAATTTAAACAATTAGATATCAATTGTAGGCCTAAGCAAAATCATTAACGGATATACAGTACACGGAGTCAAAAGTAGAGTCACGCCACCAAGTAGTTTTAATTCAGCTCCATTTCAAACTAGTTGTAATATAACATTACTGTTATATCACAGCCCTTTACAGTAACTGCTACAGTACTTTAATCAAGTGCTGTCATCAGCCTCTGAAACACATTCAGAAAGTGCAACAGTGAAGAATCAATGCTTATTATTCAAATTAAGCCATTACAAAAGTGCCATTTACAATGTCCACCTTCTTCAGGCTGGAGTTATCTGTTATTGCACAGCCAATCTTATTTATGCAAAAAACAGTCACTGAGTTATTGCTTATAAATTTTTCTCTGGTGTCAGCCGAATGAAAAAGCATTTTTTGGTTCAAAATAAACAAGACGGCCAGGAAATGGAGTTTCCTCTTATTACGGTGTACTCGTCCCTTCAGAATACAGATTATATGTCTGCAAAAAAGTTATAGTTGACTTATGAAGCTTTGAAAAAGATCTATGATGCCCGTATTATGAGAGATACACTAAGCAATCTCATAAGAAAATAGATTAGTTTCCTATCTTTAGATTATTTATAATTATTATCTATGTCAGTTTAAAATTCCTGATTTTTTTTGCATCTGTTAGACTTCTATGGATATTAGATAGATGGAATAAAAATGTTTGAACAGAAACAGATTGATGTCCCTGTATGCGAGTAACCTGATGAAGTATAAGCATTTCCTTCATATCTATTAGACTAATATCATTAAAAAACACAGTAATAAAGCTCTTCTGTAGTGCATAACGTTATAAAAACCTTCATCTATCTACTGACCACAGCAAATTTCAGAGGGCTTTCCTTCATTGACTACTTTTTTTTTTGGCAGTCCATTCTCTTGATAAGTATGTCAGAGATATTGTACCATTCTGGCTATTAGAGTTTGCCATGAGTGTATTAAAATCATTCATAAAAGGTTATGAATAAAGAGCAATCATTCATAAGAAGAATGTGGCTTTTGAATTACATAGAGAGTGAATCTCACAATATGTCCAGGTCATATTTCACCCCAAAATCAAATGAACAAAAATAAGAAACTATTATTTTGCATAAAGAAATGAAGCTTGGGAGCATTGTATTTATTTATTTAGACATGAATTTTCTTGAAAATCCACACATTTCTCCCTTAAATTCTCATTAATGTAATGCATCTGCATGTTTCGTTTGATTTTACAAAAATTAGATTTTTGCATGAAATAGGATAAGCGATTCATGGAGAAGATAATGTCTTAAAATGTATTTTATTTCATTATAAAGTATAATTTCTCATTTCTTTCATTTGACTGTGAGATTTAGACATGTTTTGTGAGATTCACCACGTAAATCATTGAAAGCAGCATTAGAAGTTGGGCTTGATAAACAGCCATATTCCTGGACAAGCCGTCCCGTGACCTGGTACAGACACAAGTGTGCGTGATTCGATTTCCTATGAAGAACAATCACTTCCATTGCAGACCTCTGGCTTCTCTATACTCAGTTTGTACTGGACTTTCTTCGAGAGGAACCTGCCAACAGGAAGACCAACAAAACATTAACAGAGTTTAAGAGAGAACGACAGAAGGTCTGCTGGAGGAATGAACTGATCTCAGTACGAACCTTGAGAAGGAGTTGTCGAAGACAAGAGTATATTCTCCAGAGTTCCTGACCTTCAGTTGACCCTGAATTGTTTCTTTATGAGAGTTACATCTTGTCAGAGGGATCAGAACCTGAAAGAAAAAAAAAACAGGTTTGAGGATCCATTCATTAAAGGGGTCATATGATGCGATTTCAATTTTTCCTTTCTCTTTGGAGTGTTACAAGCTCTTGGTGCATAAAGAAGGGCTGTCCAGACATCATCACCATCTTCTTATCAACTCTTTGACAGATTATACACAAAAGGCTGCATTTATCGAAAATACAGCAAAATTGTGAAATATTATTACAATTTAAAGTGTTTTCTATTGTGATATATTTCAAAATGTAATTTATTTCTGTTATCAAAGCTGAATTTTCAGCATCATTAGCATCAATTTCGATCCTTCAGAAATCATTCTAATATGCTGATCTGCTGCTCAAGAAACATTTCTGATTATTATCAGGGTTACAAAAAGTTTCAGCATTCTTTTATAATATAGAAATTTAGAATGTTTGAAATGGATAGTTCAAAAGAACACAATTTATTTGAAAAGGAAATATTTTACAACAATATGAATGTCTTTACTTTTGATCAATTTAATGCATTATTGTAAGTCAGTTCATCGGCAGTGTTGTTTGAAATATTTCATGTAGCTTGTTTGGATATGCCTAATATAATGTTTTAATATAATAATAAACATATATATTTTGAAAATTCATATGAAAAACTTATATATATATATATATGATAAAATATAAGTATTGTATTACCACATCTAACGCTGAAATCACTAAATTCTGGGAAGGGATGATTATGTGCAGTAACTTAACTGTAAACTAAGTGAAATCAAAAAACAAAAAGAGAAATGTTGCTTCGGTTATTTCATGTGATGTGTTATATACAACATAATATAAGTCATCAACTGGAATAAATATAAATAGTTAAAATATCAACAAGCTAAATTTCTGATCAGAATACTACAAATATAGAGCCAACAGAATCAATTTTGTGTCCAAGCAGATATAAATTGGCTGGACAGCAGCAATATGACATAAGCTGGCACTTTCATTTCCAAGCATTTTAATAGCGGGGTTCAGTTGGCACATGGAGCAATAAACTGAGAAATGCTGATAAATGTATGGCAAAGGCTCTAAGCATGACAGTGCCGTATGTCATGTGTATGTTACCTTAGCCTGTTCTGGAGGCGTATCTAGGTTCTCTCTGTACACCACCATGAAGGCGATGCTCTTGGGTTCAGAAGAGAAGACCCAGCTGATCGTAAGACCCGGATGTGCAGCGGTTATGAGAATGACACTGTAACAGCTGGACCTGATGAAGAGTTCTCTGGACTTATCGCCAAACTGAACCACGTCCTCCACACTGAACGGCACAGACAGCCTGTGAAACAAAACACAATGCTGAATAAATAAATATTGCCATTCTAGATTTATTTTATTTTATTGCTACAATAATAATAATAATAATAATAATACATAATAACAAATCCTCCTCTAATAATCAAAAAGGCCATCAGAATCCATAATGAGAGTTGTGAGTCAAACTAAAAGTCATGGGAATTAATAAATAGTGCAATACCAGATTTATTTTAATTTATTTTGCAACAACAACAATAATAATGATAATACTTATGATTATAATAAATAATAAAGCACATGATAATAAATAAAAATAATAATAATAACAATAATTTTGCAAAAAGCATAAGCACATGAGGATCCATCAAGACAGTTGTGTGTCTCAATCATGGTCATGGGGATGATAAAATATTGCAATACTAGATTTTTTTGCCACAACAACAACATTAATAATAATAATTATCATTATTGTTATTATTATTATTATTTACAATAATTTTGCAAAAATCATAAGGGCGCCAGGATCCATCTTGAGCGTTGTGTGTCTTACGTTAATAGGAATGATAAAATATTGCAATACTAGATTTATTTTATTTAATAATAAATAAATAATAATAAGAAGAAGACATTTATTTTATTCAATACTTGATTTTATTTAATAATAATTTTCCAAAAATCATAAGAACATCAGGATCCATCAAGAATTTGATGTGTCTCATTCACTGTCATGGGAATGAATGAACACTAGATTTATTTATTTATTTTGCACCAATAATAATAATAATAATAATTATTATTATTATAAACTATAATAATAATTGTGCAAAAATCATAACAGAATCAGGACCCATCATAAGTGTTGTGTGTCTGACTCACGTCATCTCTCCAGATTTTAACAGGCAGATCTCAGCATCCTGAACGGAGCCAATCAACTCGTCTGAATCTTCTGTGCTGGTGATGTCACTGCTGCTTCTGCAGACATATATGCACTTACATGTCATTTCCTTTCGTATACTTATTTAACCACAGACTAAAGACGAGCGCACATCATAGCAAGTGATGCAAATGAAACTGAAACAAAGCCAGCAAGTTTCGATATTATGTTTACTTTAGCAGTACATTAAGATACACTGGCAGGCACCATGTGTTCATGTCAGATTTGCTCTGATGAATGAAAATAAATCCAATAATGAAACTGAGTTCAGCTCAGCAGGGGCAAATTTAATTTTACTTGTTTCTTCAGCACAAATTCAGCATATTGTGTTTCGTGCAGAGAATCTGGGCTAACAAGACAGGTGTGTGTGTCTCACAGCTGTTGTGTCTCTGAGGGCAGCACAGCAGTGTAGTATAACGAGTCACTGTCATGGACACAGTTCACTTCCTCTTGTGTGATGATGTCATATGCTGTGTCATCAGGCCGAGGGGACTTCAGTGCCCCTGTGAGGACAACATTCACATTACACAAAGAATTACAACCCACTATCTGAAGAAAGATCAGATCATATTCAACCAGTATGCATTTTCATTTTACATTTAAGGCATTTATAATCAATTCACAGTCCATATTAAATCACATAAAACCCCTTTAATGGTTGCAAAGCATTTTTGTGATGCCGCGAAAGACGTTATATGTCTTACCTGGGACACCAGGTGTGCTGGTTCGCGTGGGGCTTGATATTGGGCTGTGGGCTGAACGTAAAGGACTGCCCAGGTCCCCACGTCCAGAACTGCGCTGATTAAAGCAGTCTTTACAACAGCGCATGCTGCTGCCGCCCTGGTGGACACTTGCATCATGAACAAGGCAGTAGTAACAGAATGGGCGCCCACAGAACCTGTTTAAAAAAACATAGAAAATACAAATATACACTACCGTTTAAAAGTCTAGGGGGAGTAAAGGCATCTAGATTTTTACAAAAGATTTAAATTTCATTTATTTAATGAAAAATTTATTTTTCAACTGTTTGTTCATCAAAGAATTCTGAAAAAGAAAATGCATCACAGTTTCCACAAAAATATTAAGCAGCACAACTGTTTTCAACATTGATAATAATAAGAAATGTTTCTTGAGCACCAAATCACAAATTGGCATATTAGAATGATTTCTGAAGGATCTTGTGACACTAAAGATGGAAAATTCAGCTTTGCATCACAGAAAAAAAATGATACTGTAAATATTTTTAAAATAGAAAATGGTTATTTTACATTGTTATAATATTTCTCAATAATACAATATTATCTGTATTTTTGACCAAATAAATGCAGCCTTAGTGAGCATAAGAGACACCTTTCAAAATAATTAAAAAAATCTATAGTGTAGCGTTGTGTAGCTATATTTATTCTTTAATAGTATGACAATTATTATGCTTTTATGCCTACATACAACAATTAAAATAGACCACAAAAATATTGTAAATTATAAAATATTATATTACAAATATCTGCCAATATTATGTTACAAGGTTGTGATTCGTAATTAAAAACAAGCTGCTCAAATCAGACAGATGATTTACCAATCAGAGCAAGTCAGGGGTGGGACAAGTAAATTAAATGTTTACAATAGTAACTGTAACATTTATCACCACAAAATCAGATGTCACCCTTATGATGGCCTTGTACATTTACCTTAAATTGTAAATTTAACATATATATATATATATATATATATATATAAAACCATCACAACCTTTGTCAAACACAGCTTGGACAAAATGACCTGTCACTGGCAATTTCAAGGGTAACAAAGGTCTAAATACTCAATTTTATTCCATTGCCTCTAGCTACTGAATGCAAGAAGAATGTCATTTGCCAAAAATGCCATTTCCCCTTTTCACCCCTGACCTGCAGCTATGTTTGCGCAGCATCCAGGTGAAGTGGTTGCGGCAGCTCAGACAGTATGTGACGTCTCTGTCTGTCTGTTCCTCAGCCCTCTGTTTCTGTTCAAACTCCAGTGCATCAGACTTCTGCCATAAAGCATCTTTGTCCCTACAGGGGGAGCCAGAGTTCTATGAAGAACAGCTTGCAACAATTTAGCAGATACAGGAATTTTCAAATGCATTTCTTTGGGTTGTAGTGAACATATATTCTGATGTGTTAGAAAAGTAGAAAAACCATGGTAGGTAACTACTGTATATAAGTCACCTTATGAGCTCAATGAGCCTCTCTTCCAGATTCTGTTTGGTACGATAAAGGTCATCTATCTCAGCAGACATCTTCAGTTCAATGGCTTGCTTCTCCATCGCACTTCTGCTTAAGTTTACACCCAGTTCATTACAGGACTGCTGAGTAAGAGCCAGTTCCTCCTCAGCTCTGACAAAAAAAACAAGAATCAGGCCAGCAGACATTCAAAACAACTAGCAGAAAGTGAAAACCCTCCTACATGTTAGTTTAATTTTTTTGTTTACATTTTTAATGTATGGACTAGCTCAAAAGCAGTAGAGAAATCTCTCACCTTGTTAAGTCCACTCTAAGGCCTTTTATCTGTTCCTCTTTTTGATTAATTATAGTTTCAGAATCACCGAAGAGGGCATTTTTCTTTTCGATCATCTGACTGTAATCACTGTTGGCAGACTTTTAAACAAAAACACAAGGATGCAAAAATGTGTTAATTGTTCTGCATTTCAAAGTGCATTTCAAAGACTACTGATCTAAATAATTAGGGTTGGGGATCTTTAGCCAACTCAACATTTACTTTAGAGTCTAACATGCTTAATACTTGATACAAAAATGTCAATATCATTATGATTTGAGATGCTAAAAAAGCAGAGCAACATGTCCGAATGTCTCAAAGACACCCATCTAGAGCATATTTGCATACAAAAACTATATAAAAAAAAAGCATGTTCCACATGAATGGCCCCTAAAACTAGGTTGTTTAACAGTTGCCAAAATTATAGCAAACTATTCAGTGCACTAATATTGGATCGATTTGATTCATTCACAGGTTTGTGTTTATCATTCATCTTAGGTAATGAAATGGCAAGTAATGTGAATTAGCCTCAATAGCCATCTATGGTAATAAGATCAAGTACCTCAAGCTCCAAAACTTTGGACTCAAGACATGAGACTTTCTCGACTTCATTCTCCAGCCTCTTCCTCAGTGCATCCAGTTCCTCATTTAGACCCTTCAGAGAGACATCCATAAACACCCTGAACAAAACAGAACAAAACCAACACCTATGAGAATTTTTACTTCAATTACCTGCACTTGATTCTGATGGTGCGCAGCTTCATCGCTCAACTGGGACCTCAGTGTGTCCACTTCCCTTTGTCGGATCTTTTGGACGCTTTTGGCTTCTTCTTCCACCTGTTCAAGTCTTTCCTGCAACTTCTGCATGGCTTCTGGGAGTCCTTCAGTCTGCTTTAGCTGCTCTTGGAGTCTTGCATTATCTTTTCTCAAGGCCTCCATTGAATCACTTAGAGTTTCCACCTCTTCCTGCGCCTCCATCTGTAGCTCCTGCAGTTTGGTAGAAAGCTCTTCCCATCGCAACTGAGACTCCTCGTTCTGTCCTGTCAGCATGCAAACGTGAACCCCAAGCTCTGCTGTCTCAGTGTTGGCCCTGTGTAAGGCCTCACGAGCCTCTCCGTTCTCAAGCGCAAACGTGCTGTTCTGCGTCTTCAACACGTGAAGCTCTTCCCTCACGGCAGTCAGGTTCGTTTGGATTTCTGCCCGCACATGGGCCTCCATATCCCTCTCCTTTACCAGAGAGTCCTCTCTTTCTCGGCAACGCAGCAGTTCCTCCACATGCCTACGGTTTAGCTCTTCAACCTGGGACTTTAGTTGCTCCACCTGAGCCCGGAGATCTTCTCTGGAGGCTTCCGTCACTTCCTGCAGAGCCTGGATCTTTATTTTCTCCTCTGAGCTCACCAATAGCAGCGCCCGGAGCTCCATGACCTCTTCCTGGAGTCTGGAAACGTCCTTCATGTTGAGTTCAAGTTGGGCCTCAGCCAGAGCCAACCTAGAAGTAGATTCTCCATTATCAGTTCTTGAGGATTCATTAGCCTCCCGAAGGAGACTAGAAGTCGCCGTCTTGTTCCCCTGGGGGACTGTACCTCTCTCATTTAGTTCTTCCTGGCTTAATATACTATTCTCTCCAAGTTGTTCGATTTTGGTTTCCTCGCTGTTCATCTGGCAGTTCTGTATGCACTCCTCAAGATTTTGGTTCTCCACTGTCAGTCCAGCGGACTCTAATCTGGTTCTCAGTTGCTTCTCAGAGGCCTGTGTGGTAATGAGTTCTCTCTCTAGAGTGTTGTTGGCTTGCACCAGCTCCTTGCTGCTCTCTTCATTTCTCTTCACCGTTTGGATCAGCTTGGCATTGATCTCCATTAAACTTGTGCACTGGTTCTTGTACTCTTCCAGTTTCTTGGCTTGCATTTGGAAGCTCTGACTCTCCGAAGTCAACCGCTGGTTTAGATTCTCCAGTTGCCGGATCTTTTGGGCAACGGAGGACAACTCAGTCACCTTTGCATTTAGTTGTTCTTCAAGCACACTTTTATGCTGTAGCTCCTCTTCTATCATTTTCTTGTGCTCCTCCAGTTGGCCGTCCTTGGTCTCCAGTGCTCTCTGCATGTCCTGCAGCTGAGTCCGTAGGTTCCCCGTTTCCCGCTCCTTCAGAGAAAGTGCTCCTTGAAGGCGGTTGATGGTCATCTGCAGCTCATCAGCCTGCTGCATTGCGGTTGTTCGTTCTTTGTCGGCAGACACTCTACAAGTGTCCAGTTTGTTTTCCGTCTCCTTTAGTTTCTCTTCCTGAAGCTTCAGCTCCTGGGCAAGTTGCTCAGCTAGTCTCGCCTGATCTTTGCTTTCTCGTTTACACTCAATCCTCTCTTCCTCTGCCTCCTTTAGCTTGGTCAGGAGCTCTTGGATCTTCCAGGCCGAGTCGCAGTAGTTGGTGGCCTGCTGTCCTTTTTCGCTCAGAGCTCCGTCAAGTTTTGCTAGCAACTCCATGTTTCTGTTCTCCGCAATGCTCAGTTTGGCTTCTAGGTTGCGTTCTGATGTCCGTAGAGCCTCCAGTCCCTGTGTGGCGGTATGGAGGTGATCTGCACACTCTCTAACAGCTTTCACCACCTCCTGATCTTCTTCTTTCTCTTGATTAGGACCTTTAGCCAAGAGTTGCTCCTGTAGGTCTTGGACCACGGCCTTCAGATCAGCTGCTTCACTGGTGAGTTGCCTGATCTTCTCTTGGAGCTCTTGTTGTTTCAACTCTGACTGGTCGAGCTCAATGCGCAGATCCTCAGAAGCACTACAGGACAACTCACCTAATTCCCCGAGATCACCTAGAAGACTAGAGCCAAAATCTTGGCCTGGAAGAAACTCTTGAGCTTGCTGCATGAGGGAAAAGACATTGAAATTAATCGACAAAGACTATGTGACTGCATTGCATTAGGTAAACAAATCTAAAGCAAAAAAAAAAGAAAACAAAATGCATTCACCCACATTGGTATATTTGTCAATATTGACATACCAAAATACTGGTATTGTGGTATTAAATAGAAGAGTTCAGAATGGCATGTTTATGCAATGTGATTTACATAATAAAATCACTTTTTAAAAGTACAGAGTTTATACCATAGTAGCCAAGGTACTTTTTACAATAAGTGCCTATTCTTTTCTTTTCTTTTCTTTTCTTTTCTTTAATTACTGACAGACACAACTGTAAAATATTTCCCTTTCTCATATTGTAGTCATGTATGCGTACAATGTAACTATATACTTATTAAGACTCAGCACCAGTGTTGTTATAGTTGTCTAAAAAAAAGTAAGAAAAATTTAAATGTTTTCCAGTAATTGAAATCAAATCCAATCAAATCAATTGTCAACAAACTTAAATGAGAATTAGAAATGTTGCTTTGGCAACTAAATTGAAATGAAACTGAAATAAAAATCATTTCAAACTAAATATAAATATTTTAAAAGCACATAACAAAATCACTAAACAGTATAAAATTAAAACTTAAAAAAA
>NW_015548285.1:527603-538735 GCF_001515605.1 Sinocyclocheilus anshuiensis
TTATATATAAATAAATATATATATTTATATATATATATATTTATTATATTCAAAATATTAATATATAGTTACTATTATAGTATATAAATAATAATGAAATAACACTCCTCTATAGTGGGGTTTTAGTTACTTTTTATGGGTAACTCAAAACTGAAACATTACTTTTTAAAGCTAGAAAAAGAAACACGGAATTAATTTATGTATATTACATATTAGGTACAGAACCAGAGATAATGAGGATATGAACAGAAGAGATCATTTTAATGAGGTTTCTATAGTCTAAGGTGTTTCTAATGTGTTACCAAACCTGTGAGTAACTGCTAACCAGACTGTTGACACTAGAGCAGCGACTGGGTGGTTTCCACGCATGGGCGGGTGAGATAGCTGATCCCAGAGTCTTTCTGTATGCATGAAATGCATATAAAAACCATGTCATTTGTTTTACTAACATTAGTTCATTCGCAACGCAGGCAATCTGCAAAATGCAACTGCTTAAATGTCTTACAGTCTAAATGTGTTGCAATGGGGACTTTACTATTGTAACATGCATGGGTTGAATTCTCATGAATTACCTAGCAAAAGTGGGCCAGTCAGAGTCAAGGTCGTGACCTCGGGATGCTACATCAAACTGGACCTCATTGAGTTCATACAGGTGGTTGATGAGATCAATGTTCAGATGGGACTTCAGGAAGGGACTGCGTTCATAATACCACTCACTGTGAATGACAAACAAAAATCATTACCACTCGTAAACAAGACTGGGGTTTTCAGAATACTTGTTTCTCAGAGATGTTATACCCTGTGCATTTCTAAATTAAAATGTACCTTTAGCTTTGCTTTTGTAACATAAAAAACACTGGACTTTGGATAACTGAGTTGTAAGTACTATAATAAAAATCACTGACATTACATGTATGCATGCTACTTTGAGACAAGAAGTTTCTTGTTTCAGAGAAGTGAAAGCGGAGGGAGGAAGAGAAATTAATGTGTGGATGAGTTTGCTCTGAATCAACACTTTCAGGTCTGTTAAATAAAGAGCAGATTTGCATTAATGCATAAACATGCTCTATTCAAATGACTATGTTGTGTCATGTGCAAAAACAAAATAAATACGAATTAATATTAAAATTAATTAATTGCAATTTATTGCAGACTAATTTGCTGAAATCTAAACCTTCTAAAGTTGGCTAGCAGAGCATGCAACTCTTTTCATGCATACGCTTTGTTTTCGTGTGACATTTTGACCACACTTTAAAGCCAAATGTGGTTGCACTTTCCACCAAAACGGTTGTTTACATGTCTGATTGTAAGTCTGAGGCATACGTGCATCACATCAGTGTTATTTTAGTATAATGGAGATAGTTTTTTATAGTTTTTATTGATATTTTTAATTCATTTTTAGTTTTATTGTTTTAATTTTAATTTTAGGCAACAGTTTAGTAAGTTTGTTTTTGTCATTTTTATTATTATAATTTTTTGCATTTTAAATATTAATTCTTTAATACTTTATATGTTTTTTTTTTATGTCAAATCATACACATTTTACTAGACATTTACTGAAAATACAAATGACTTTTGTACTTTAGCAAAGCTACGCATATGGAGCACTAAGTTCCCACTAAGATGTTTTTGTTGAATATATTACCATGTGGTTTTGTAGTTCATAAGACATTGCTGAAGAGTGTCTGCCAGCCTTTGGTGCACCAGACAGTAGCGAATGAAAGCCCGTCCTTTCCCTAATGATGTCTTCAGCTAAATCACACAAAGTAAACAAAAAGGCCTTGTATTTAATAAGGATTATATGCATGTTTTGAAATGAGACCTGAGCATTAAATATGTTCTGGTTAACTTTGTATAAATTACACAAGTTTCTGCTCACAACACTACAGCTTCTCATTTTGTTGATGACAATCTGAAAAACACATAAGATTCTTATGATAATGGAATGAGATGACATGTTGCATAACGATAACAACACGTATGAACATCACAAAAGAGCTAGAAACAACTGGCAATCAATTTTGAGTTTTCAAAGGAAACAGTATAACTTAGTTCAAAGGTCAGTGAGCAGATTATCTGCTTAAACATAAACATCTCTACATTATAGTTCATGTTTCACGAGTTTGTGTGCCCACGTAATCTTAGCATTAGTGGTAAACAGATTTGGCTTGATGTCTGCAATGGAGGGCTCAGAGAGACTATTCTACTCGAGCTCCTCTAACCCCCCTATTAGACAGAAAGATAAATAAATAAATAGGCATAAAAAGGAGGAGATGGGTATAAAAGTATAAAACCATCAAACTGCTGGCAGTCTGCTATCAAATTATTATTACAAATTATTTATTATCAAATAATGAATCAAGAAAAGATTCTGATTCTGTTGGCACACTGATTATGAAGGTAAAGCTGAGTGCACTGCATCATGGGATACAGTATTCAGTGCAGTGTGATCTAGTTTTATGCTGTACATTTTGGCAAATGCAATAATATGACATTTCTGTATTCCATGTATACACTAAATTTGACTAATGTACCTAGTGTAGTACACAGTGCATGCTGAAAAATACTGTATGAGATGGTATGGTAATATGCCAATCTAAACACAAACAATGTCTGTCAGTGGGACAGCAGATGGAGGATTACAGTGGGTGACCAAAGAGCATAAGGACACCAGATGGAAACGTTACACTATACAGCTGACGCTGGATTTCTGGATTTGTTCTGGATTCGAGACTCACAAAAAGCTGCGTTTCGCTAACACATGAATTCTGAAGACTTTTTCGTATGCATTAGTGAAAGTTGTTCTTGAAATGAGAAAAAGAGATTGCCCTAATAATAATTAAATTATAATCTGAGTAATACAAGTTAATGTCTTAAACTGATTATGTCAGGAACAGTACACAAAGAGAATGATCACCTTTATTCTATATAGGAGAGTCTGAAAAATATCTGCATGTTGTGGGTGATTGCTAGGTGGTTTTTAGGGTGTTCCGGGTGGTTTCTTTCTGGCTAAGATCCAAAAAGGAGTCAAAACAGCTCTCCTCTATAATATTCTCTCAGGTCCCACCTTCAATGTAAATCTATGTGAAAAATCAAGTATGGTCAATTAAAAAAGTAATAGCACACATCTATCTTCAACAAGCTACAGAATTTGAAGTACTATGTCACAGTAGCACAAATGATGCAGGATAAGATGCACGGAAAAATGTGATACTTAAAGGTTAATACTTAAGCTTAATCTCGAGCTCCTCTAACCCCCCTATTAGACAGAAAGATAAATAAATAAATAGGCATAAAAAGGAGGAGATGGGTATAAAAGTATAAAACCATCAAACTGCTGGCAGTCTGCTATCAAATTATTATTACAAATTATTTATTATCAAATAATGAATCAAGAAAAGATTCTGATTCTGTTGGCACACTGATTATGAAGGTAAAGCTGAGTGCACTGCATCATGGGATACAGTATTCAGTGCAGTGTGATCTAGTTTTATGCTGTACATTTTGGCAAATGCAATAATATGACATTTCTGTATTCCATGTATACACTAAATTTGACTAATGTACCTAGTGTAGTACACAGTGCATGCTGAAAAATACTGTATGAGATGGTATGGTAATATGCCAATCTAAACACAAACAATGTCTGTCAGTGGGACAGCAGATGGAGGATTACAGTGGGTGACCAAAGAGCATAAGGACACCAGATGGAAACGTTACACTATACAGCTGACGCTGGATTTCTGGATTTGTTCTGGATTCGAGACTCACAAAAAGCTGCGTTTCGCTAACACATGAATTCTGAAGACTTTTTCGTATGCATTAGTGAAAGTTGTTCTTGAAATGAGAAAAAGAGATTGCCCTAATAATAATTAAATTATAATCTGAGTAATACAAGTTAATGTCTTAAACTGATTATGTCAGGAACAGTACACAAAGAGAATGATCACCTTTATTCTATATAGGAGAGTCTGAAAAATATCTGCATGTTGTGGGTGATTGCTAGGTGGTTTTTAGGGTGTTCCGGGTGGTTTCTTTCTGGCTAAGATCCAAAAAGGAGTCAAAACAGCTCTCCTCTATAATATTCTCTCAGGTCCCACCTTCAATGTAAATCTATGTGAAAAATCAAGTATGGTCAATTAAAAAAGTAATAGCACACATCTATCTTCAACAAGCTACAGAATTTGAAGTACTATGTCACAGTAGCACAAATGATGCAGGATAAGATGCACGGAAAAATGTGATACTTAAAGGTTAATACTTAAGCTTAATAGTTTATTTAATACTTAAGCTCAAAAAAGTTTAATATTTTAGCTTAGTGGTTCGTCTCCCACAGTATGAGAAATGGTAATAGTTATTCACGTCTTAGCACTAAACATCACCTGCCTTGTTAAAGGAATACTGTAACGTGCCTGTCTGTATAATGTACAGTTATGAGTCTCTACTGCTAGTCGAATGCCTATAACACATGACCAACCTGAGGCTGAGTGTCACTGCTTCCTGCTTCAAACCCTCGAGAGAGGTGCAGATAAAAAACGGATGTAAAAAAAAATAAACGTCAGAAAACCAGCAACATGAAAGTGCAAAAGAGAAATGAGAAGGTAGGCTGGAGCCAAACACGCACTGGCTGAAGAGATGAGTTTTATAGCAGAGTTTTGGGCTCGTGCAGTGGATTACCTCGGGGATTGATTTGACAAAGCGAATGCCGTCATTAGCTCCTTTAATCTTGGCCAAGCAGTCACAGAAATAGTCCCAGTAGTCTTTCCTGCTGCCCAGAAATGTGGTCCTCTCTTTCTGGTCAAACTGGACACAAGGGTCAAAAGGTTCATCTCAAAGCAGTCACTCTAAACATGATGTCTGGTTAAATATGAATGCAGAGATCCCCAGTCATCCAGGTCACCATCATTTTTATGGTAAATAATGAGAAACTAGTTAAGCGGTAACAACTGAATTTCACAGGATATTCTACTTTTTGTAAAGACTTTTTTTGTAATATCTAGTTCCACAAGAAACTTTTTTCACATACTTTTTTTCACTGATTGTGGGACAAAAAATCTGCAGAATTGATATACTGTATATTGCAGTTGTATTATAACTGGTAATTGAAATAAATCTGGGAATAAATATTACATGAAAAACTTACAAATTAGAAACAAAAAACTAGAAATGTGGCCTTGGCAACTAACTGAACTAAATCAAGTTGAAGTAGAAGAATTACTAAAACTAAAACTGAAATAAAAATGAATCAAAGCTATGTAATAAAAATTACAAAAGCACATATCAAAATTACTAAAACTCAAAGGGGTCATATGATGCGATTTCAAGTTTTCCTTTCTCTTTGGAGTGTTACAAGCTGATTGTGCATAGATAAGATCCCTGAAGTTGCAAAGACTAAAGTCTCAAAACCAAAGAGATATTCTTTATCAAAGTTAAGACTCTGCCACGCCCCCCTAAAACGGCTCGTTCTAACACGCCCCCACATATCTACCTCACTATGTGGAAATATTTGCATAATGCCGCCCAAATGTGCACGCAAAGAAAGAAGGCGTGGTTTCAGTAACCGCAGTTAGTGTTGAAGCAGCCATGTCATTAGTTTAAGTATTTGCTATTGTCTGTTCAAATGCGGAGTTTTGCGCATCGTGTGTGTGTGTGTGTGCGTGCGCGAGCGAGCGAGAGAGAGAGCGCGCGAGAGAGCGAGAGAGAGAGAGCGAGAGAGAGAGAGCGCGATCTTTAAAAAAGCATCATATGACCCCTTTAAACTAAAATTAAACTAAAAACTCAAAATATAAAAAAGTTCATTCAAAATATGAATGAATACTATAACAGTATATAACTAATACTAAAATAAAACTTAACTCAAATTAAACATCAAAATTAAGATGAAATTAATGTATTTAACCAATTATTTAAAAAAAACTAATGAAATTATGTCCCCACACTGGCCTAGATATAAAATAACTTTGAGAAAGAGTTCCTGATGAACAAAGAAAACGCAAACATTAAATGTAAAATGACTTTAAAGATTGTGCCGTACCTGCAGTAGGTACTCCAGTTTATAGCAAAACTTGTGAAGGCTGGAGCTGTCATCAGTGATGGGCTCGCCAGTATCACGATGTTCTTTGCTCAGCTCAGAAACTGCATCTGCACAAATATATTTGAATCTGAGCTCCAGCAGGATGTTTAAATTGTGTTTGGAGTAGTGCAATATAGGCTAGATTCAAACATATGCAGTTATTTGTACAATCTCCTAAAAAAGGACTTGACGGTTTTATTTTATAGGAAACTGCATTAACATTTTAGAGTTGGGTACAACAAGTTTCCAAATTTCAAAAACATTTTAGGGTCTCCATGACTTATGAAGGTCTGGAAATCACAAGTTTAAGTTTTTTTTAGATATTTCTAGGTTTTCTATGACAATTATAAGAAACATTAATACTGAATAATCATCACCATTGGATCAAATGTCAAAGATCACGATCACAACTAAAAGTACACATGGAGATACATGCTTGCTGAATACCTAGATATGACTATATTTCATGTGCTGTGATAACAGAGAATTCAGAATATGTGGGGAGATTTTGCAGTGTCTCTAGTATAAGCTAAAAAAAAGTTATTGGCCAATCACAGTGTCAAGAGACTCATGACACATGACACTGCACATGACTGTTCACACATGCAATACATCACACTGAGTGTGTGATTTTACCATGCAGATCTCTGATTATTCTCTGCAGCTGATTTTCTCCCACTGTACTCATGGTAGACTGAATATGTTAGTGTGGATGATTCATAAAGTCAACATTATGCCTGTAAAAGCAAAGGAAAAAAACATGGTTGCACTAAAAGAATAAAGACAACAATAAAACAGTAAACCGTAAAACACTAAACAGTTTATGATGGTATAGGAAGCAATGTGATAAAAAAAAAAACATCCCATATTTTTACCAATTTAATTCTAAACGTATTTGCATCATAAAATAAAACTAATAATGTACTAGAGTAATCTTGTGTTGTGATTATTTTGATGTGACTGCAGGTGCACTAGAGAGTTTTACTTTTGTTTTTAAACGTAGGGAAATTCACAGCCCAAAATTCACAATTCCCTGAACAATATTATGATCACCATGATTACAGACTAGAATTATAAATGACATTTGTAATATTTAAATATTATAATGAGACTAGGTAGAGAGACGCACCTGCTGAACTTTACAACTTTAGCGTTTAGCGTTTTATCACATTTCTGCCACAACTGTCAACCTATCGTCAGTATAAACAAATGTATATTTGATAAACATATGTAAATAATGATATATAGATGTAAATAAAGACATACTTAATACAGAAAGCTGATCTTCCTCATCGATTATTTACAGTAGAGCCAACCCTGCTGCCATTACAGGGGGCGGTACTAAGATTGACTGACAGCAAGCTAATCCAATCAGAGGCGAAAACGAAACAGCAGATTCTTCGGAGCTCATCAAGTTTGGTTGCGAAACAAAAAACCGCAGTAAATAAACAAGTAGTGTCATGTGATGTAATGAGTGCATCACACATTTCAGGTGTTTACATATATATGTTATGATTTAACATGTGCTACTGTATAGCTAGAAAACGACCAAAACCAATAACCATCAACAATTAGTTTTAGCAATTGCTTCTGAAGAGTCATTTTATGAAGCAGGTTCTTTTTTAAAAAGAGATGATAGTAACATGGCTGATGCATAGAGTCTTACTTTTTATTTTAATCATACATTTAACCTAATCCATATTAAATATAAATATAGGTCAACTCAGTGTGATTTATTTTATTTTATTTTTCTTTCACCTTTCTTGATTCAAGTCCTTTTCTGACTAAGGGCAAGGCCTCGGGATCTTGCGAATTAATTTATGGTAGGCTATAAAGGAACAGAAAATAGGACATGGACCTACTGTTTTTTTTTTTTTTTGGTTTTGAGGATGGGGGATCTGAGCATCATTTTTTTGGTGGGTTGTACTCTACTGATACTAATAGGAACAATAACCAATCTAGAAAGTTTCATAGTTTTTTTTTTATTTAACACTCACTCAGTCTGCGATCAACCATTACAGTAACATTTTCTCTGGAGAATTTCATAAAGGTAAGTGATAACTCAGAAGTCAGAAAACAGATTATAAATTCCACTGAGATAAATATTTTTGTATAATATAGTACAAGAAATGTTATATTTCCATTAATGTTATGCTCTCAATATTTTTGAAGTGCACATTAAAAATATGTGCAATAATTATCAATGCAATCATTGATTATTTCTTCGGTTAATGTTTAATATTTAAGTTATTAAGATCAGATAGATAGATAAATAGATAGATTTAATACAATGTGTTACTTGCTGTTTTTGTTTGTTTTACTGTTGTTTTTTGTAATCATATGTGAAATTTTCTGAGTAAAAATGGTCTCCAATTTGTTTTCAGTGTACATTTATGCATCAAGATGAAAGTCCAACCAATCACTGAATATCAGTATGAAATATCTTCCACTTTAGACTATTATGATTACAATTTCACCAATGACAGCATTGATGATGGCATCTGTATCAAGAAAAATGCCATCCAGTTTGCGACAGCCATCACTCCAGTCATTTTCATCATCATCGTTCTGTTCAGCTGTGTGGGAAACACTCTGGTCGTGTGGGTCCTTGTGAAGTATGAAAATCTGAAATCCCTTACTAACACATTTCTGTTAAATCTGGCTCTCTCTGATCTGATTTTCACCTTTGGCCTGCCCTTCTGGGCTTACTACTACATATATGGCTGGACTCTTGGAGATCCTGCTTGCAAAGCAGTTAACTTTGTGTTCTACACGGGATATTACAGCAGCATCATCTTCCTGACGGTTTTGACCATCCACCGTTACATGGCCGTGGTTCATCCCATGTCAGTGGTCATGTCTAGGAAGAGCCTGCACTGCTATGTGACATCACTTGTCATCTGGATCATCAGTCTTTGTGCTGCTATCCCACAAGCCAGGTTCAACTCAGTTGTGTACAACCCAACTGATGTATTCATTGATGCTCAAAACAACGGCACCAATGCAGTTCTGCTCTGTGATTTTGCTGGTGAAATTAATTGGAAATTGGCAAGTACATACTTGCAAAATTCCTTTTTCATTATCGCTTTTGTGATCATTGCTTTTTGCTACACTGTGATCTTGGGACGGCTGCTTCGACCAACATCTCACACTCGTAGAAAGACGGTGCAGCTCATCCTCTTCATTGTGGTGTTTTTCTTCTTGGGATGGGGGCCGTACAACGTGGCCATATTTCTGGACTCTCTGATTTCGTGGAAAATCTCTCCTTTTAATGATTGTAAGCTGAGTGAATCTATAGACTATTTGATGTATGTCTCTCGGATGGTGGCTTTCTCACACTGCTGCCTGAATCCTGTGTTTTATGTTTTTATGGGGATAAAATTCAGAAACCACTTGAAGAAAATGTTATGGACTTACTGTAAGAACAACACAGAACCCCAGAATCGACACAGCATGCTTATTTACTCCAATGGTGAAGAAATATCTATGTATTAGGTATCTACACTTAAAAAAAAAACAAAAAAAACAACCCTAGGTTGGACCATTGCATGTACAGATTTTCATCCAAAAAAAAAAAAACAATGTTAAAGTGTCTGTACGATAAACTGATCACTGAAATTGCATGTAAAAAAACTCTAAAAATCTGATGCAATCTTACAAGAAGTTGTTATATACATTTACTGTTAAATTGATTTGCATTGTATATTTGCTTTCTTTTACACATTCATAATTGATGCTACAAATGATGAGCAAATAAATTGGTGTGTACTGTATATACAGTACAGTAGTGAACATGTTAGCTATTTACTGCATTTGTTAACTTTGAACAACATAATGACTTGTTATTCATGATTTTAGATTAACAGCTTGTATGTCTCTCGTAAGGTGGCTTTCTCACACTGCTCCCTGAATCCTGTGTTTTATGTTTTTATGGGGATAAAATTCAGAAGAAAATGAAATGGACTTACTGTAAGAACAACACAGAACCCCAGAATCGACACAGCAGGCTTATTTACTCCAATGGTGAAGAAATTTCTATGTATTCGGTGTATGTATTATGTATTAAAAAACCCGTTGGAACATTGCATATACTGATTTTCATCAACAACAAAAAAAATGAATGCAATGTTAAAGTGTCTGTACGATAAACTGATCACTGAAATTGCATGTAAAAAGCTCTGCAAGCTCTGTAAAATCGATGCAATCTTACAAGAGGTTGTTATATACATTTACTGTTAAATTGATTTGCATTGTATATTTGCTTTCTTGTACACATTCATAATTGATGCTACAAATGATGAACAAATAAATTGGTGTGTACTGTATATACAGTACAGTAGTGAACATGTTAGCTATTTACTGCATTTGTTAACTTTGAACAATATAAGGACTTGTTATTCATGATTTTAGATTAACAGCTTTAATAACAAATAAAGACAGAGAGATTTAAAAAAGAAATCACATAATGTATGCAGTTTCTCCTCTGATTAAGTTCAAAATTAAGATAAATTTGTAAATAAAACAAATATTATTGGAGAATGTTTAACTACACACTGTTAGCGATTTCTGTAAATTACAGAGTATTTAACTGTAATATGAACTGTACTTTACTGTAAACCAGTTACACAGTATGTTACTGTATTTTAAAGTTGCATTATGGGAAATATCCTCTTGGCGCCATTAAAATACAGTATTTTTCATTTACTGTAAATCCGAATACAGTCAAAAAAAAATGAGCGGGAAACCTGACCAATGACAGAAAGGCTTTTTTTCTGCTTGGAGAAAGAAGAAGAAGAAGAAGAAGAAGAAGAAAAGGAAGACGCACACACCTCCCAGCTGCAAATGTATGTACAATATTTCTGCTTTTTCATTACATATTTTATGTCAGTGTAATTTTAGGGGTTATTTGTTGGTTTAATTAAAAGCAAAATAATAATAATAAAAAAAAAAACGTTGACACTGCACGACGCGCAGTTTCCTCACGGTGTTCGTTGGTAGAGAGCGGAAATTCATCTGAGATTGAAGAGAGAACATTATGTGCAAAAAAAGATCTTTCTTT
>NW_015548286.1:0-3205 GCF_001515605.1 Sinocyclocheilus anshuiensis
ATTGTTCGTGTGGCTGTGGTGGCCTAGTGGTTAGGGAACAGACATGTATATGGCCGACCGGTGTTCAATTCTCGACTCGACGTCCTGTGCTGTTCCTGTTGTGCTCTCTCCACCCAACACTTTTCTGTCAATCTCCACTGTCCTTTCCACTTCAGCGCAAAAAGTATCGTTCTTATAACAATAAAATATATGAATAATGCAGTGGTAATTGACATAACCTTTGCAGTAGCGCATATATATATATATATATATATATATAATAAGATAGGCTATATGTTCTGTCATATTCTGTGCTAAGAAATTACATTTTGTTCATAAAATACATGATGATTTATTGCAGAGGTGTGTGCAGTATATATAAACCAATTTTAACCAAATTTGTTATTAGGACAATATAGGGAACAAATAGAATAAAAGTTATTGGTTCTTGTTCAGCAGCATATTTTATTTATTTACAAGTTAAACTTAAGAGGTAAGAAAAAATAAAGCTGCAGCCATGTCAATTACACAAAGATCAGAAATATGGTAGGCCTATATACTATAGCCTACTGGTCACACTCGTAATTTCTGTTCATATCACTTCTAAAATGATGGCATTCCAAGAACGTTGTTTTAACAATGTTTTCGCTCAACATCATGGGAACATCAGCCAAGTATAAATAAGATCATAAAGATGTTACAAGAACGTTGTTATGAGAACGTTTTCGCTCAACATCATGGGAACATCAGTCAAGTATAAATAACATAATAAAGACGTTACAAGAACGTTGTTATGAGAACGTTTTCGCTCAACGTTATGACAATGTATTTTAACTATGAAAACATTATAAGACTGTTCCAGAAACATTATGTCAGGAACGTTTTTTTCTAACATTTACATAACTTTTACATAACGTTAGTGAAAGTTATGGGAACGTTCCCTGTTAGCTGGGAATCTACCTAGTGTTGTTCGGGAGGCAGACACACTGTGAGTTTAAATCTAGATTAAAGACCCATTTCTTTAACCGCATATACATGCTTTGCATGTGTCAAACAGGAGACTAATATTAGCGTAGATGCTATTCTTCTTAATTTAGTTAATTCAATTAAATTAACTAAGGGTAATTAATTATTTTTGAGTATATTTACATCAAGGTGGAAAAGGGCTTTCATCAATACAAAAAATATTATATCAAACTTGTTAAGTAATTTTACCTAGCTGGAGAAATAAGGTTATATCTACTGATAGTTATGCTTCAGTAAAACTTGTTTTTTCCAGGTTGGTTGAATACATTTTAATCAGTCATCTTAAATCATTTATTTAATTTCAACAAAACCAGTTATTGTAGATGTTACCATGAATTACATTTTCTAAGTTGAACTGACTAAACATTTTTTTCAGTGTATTTAAATGCATGACAGACCCAGTCCAAATTTACTTCAAAAGACGTCCTTTAAAATGTCCTCTTTTGTGTTTCAAGGAAAGAAAGAAAGAAAGACATGCTGATCTTGAACAACATTGGAGTGAATAACTGAGAATTTTCATTTTTGGTTTCCGTTTGACTGTTGTACAGGTAGACGGTAGACGGACTTAAATGAAAAAACACAAAATATAATCCAATAGTCTGTAAGACTCTTTATGAGTCTTTTGAAGTCATTTGATAGCTTTGTAGGCAGAACAAATCAAAATTCAAGCTGCTATTCCTTGAAAATGGTTCTGCCTGCTGTGGCTCTTAAATCTCATTCATGCTCAAATATGGCACTTATGCCAATTGTCTTTGTTTCTCATAATCAATCTCACTGTGGTACATTCGAGTGTGATTATTCATTTTTGAGTGAACTAACCATTTTAAAGCAGCTCAAATAATGAGAGAAAAGAGCTGGCGCTGGTGTGTCTGTAGGTGCTGTAGATGACACACATGTGAAGTAAATGAGGCCTCTGTTGAATTCGTACAGAAAGAGGACAATAGGAAGTCAAGGCTCAGCACTGTGACCGCATGATGTTTCTCTGTCTCTCTTACTTTCACTGTGTTATTAATCTGCACGTAAACATGCACACGCTTTCTTCTCAGGAATGCTTTCTGTGATAGTGGGTCATGAAAGTGTGTTTCACTTTACTAACCACAGCTTTCTATTAATATCTTTCTCTCTCTCACACACACACACACACACACACACACAACTTTATCAGTCAAGCTGTGGTGTGCACTTTATCTTGTGTCACAGCAGTTCACACTGCAAATCAAAGCCCACATACACATATGCACACTCAAACGGTTGCTTCACTATATTGGTGAGGACATTGCATAGACTTGCATTGATTTTCTATCAGGTTAATGATATTTTCTATCCCCTCAACCTACCCTTCATAGAAACATGTGCAAAACACTAGATTTACATAAAACGTGTTTTGGCTGATTTATAAGCCTTTTTTTTAAATCGTGAGGACTAGTAAAATGTTTTCACTAGTGGTTTTCCATATTATTTCATTATATAAGTAAGGACATTTGGCCCTAACAAATACACACACACAACAAGTACACACACACACACACACAAATTACCTATAGAGAGAATGCACAAACCAGTGGCGTAGCCAGAATTTTAAGTGTAGGCTATGTTTATACTAAATGTGCGCATTATCAAGTGATTTTGCTGAGTGTGGAAGCTGAACAGCAGTGCGCTTATACTGCATGACAGTTAACATGGAGGCGCCGGTGCGATCACTTGCACTTAAAATACTCCGTCATTTTTGGTCATACAGACAAGAATAATTGCATCGTTCGAATCTGTTAAGGGTCTACATTTGTCTGTGTGCACTCACAATAACAACAAAACAGGGAACTTGTTTTCTCAAACATCTCTCATAGACTCACTGCTGAATCATTCATTTGTAATGCCTAATAACCTACCTTTAGCACCCACCCACCCACACACACTTTATCTGACTCACTGGGTCAGCCTGTTTCCTGTGTGTGTGTGTGTGTGTGTGTGTGTGTGTGTGCGTGTGTGTCTGTGTGTGTGTGTGCGTGTGTGTTTTAAACAGTGGCGTCTTTCACTGCGCTACAGCGTAACTGTGTCACACCCCCAGAAAGCCCCTTCGCTCCACTCCTCTATTTCACTTCCTCTCCTCCTCTTCTCTTAGTTCCCCGCTGCTCACACACACACACACACACACACACACACACACACACACACAAACACACACACACACACACACACAGAA
>NW_015548286.1:3504-4435 GCF_001515605.1 Sinocyclocheilus anshuiensis
TATACATATTCATTATATTAATAAACTGTATATTGAATTTGATATTTTAATAGCATCTTAATACATTAAGCCATGTTAAGTGTTTATGCTTTTCTACAGGAGGAAAACGCTTAAAGAGAGACTTTGCGCATTGCGTTCATATTCTGCTGTTCTGCGGCGATGGATTTGCGGGTCTTGTCTTTTTCTCCCACAGATGGCTTGCAGGACCCTGTAGGTTACGGTACTAAATGAGTTTTAATCGTTTAATCACCACCACAGCGTCTTGTCTCCATTGGCAACACGCACGATTTGTGTCGATTGCGAGTGAAGTCGCAGGTAGTGGAGAGTGCAAGTGGCGATTGCAAGTGACTTCGTAATTTAGTTTCTTTTGTCTTGTCTTCACCACCTGGCTACTGTTGTAAAATGTTGAGAGATTCAAACAAAAATAATAAATAAATAGAACAAAATAAAAAAATAAAGACTGCAAGTGACGTCGCTAGCAGAAGTGCAAGTGTCTGAGAGTGCAAGTGTCTGAGAGTGCAAGTCTGAGAGTGCACGCGCAAGTCTGCAGCCAGACCCTTTTGATACCTGGCAACACCGCATCACCAACACTTAAACTGACAACACTTAAAGAGAGCACAGGCACATTATTGCTGACAGCATACCGCATTCGGTCAGACAAATGCAATGATCATCATGATATTATCTGCAAGAAACTGTATCCCCAATCAAAACAGTAGCATAGCAACACTAGTACAGAGATCTGTAGAACAAGTAGCTTACAGAATGAAATATCCCAAATATATTAACGTTTCACAAAGTCATGTTAAAACATTCATACGAGCACTAGATGAAGTTCTTATCATATAGCAATGAATACTAATGAAACTATTACAGTAATATGTATTGTTGAATAATAAGAAAATTTTAAAATGACCCCCCCCCCCCCACC
>NW_015548286.1:4509-23298 GCF_001515605.1 Sinocyclocheilus anshuiensis
ACAAATTTTGATGTAATAAATAAGGTCTAATTTAACAATGTCCATCTCCCCAAAACAGAGAAAACATCTTTCACAAACATCTACATATCTGTCCCTTTTAAAGTATGCAGTGTATATAATGAGTTGCATTTGAAGATGTTATTATAGCACAATTCTTAACACCCCACCCCAGACCTCACTCATTTTCAAACCCTGGTTACGGCTAAGTGTGTGTTCTGTGTTGATGACATTGCAGGGCATTCAGATGAACATATTTAGTCAAGTGAAGGGAACTGTGAAGGGCACAGATATCCCCTGCTTGGCGTATAGGGAGCAGTGAACACTGCACCCTGTGATTGCACGTAGCTTGTGTCTCGACGGCTTATGATAAAATCAGCAAATTCAGGTGTTTCAGGACAAAGCCTCTTCTCTGTAACAGACTGCCAGTCCCTGTGTAATTGTCTCAGCGGGCGTCCTCTCGTGTGAGCTGTGCTTCCAGCGCTCTTGAATTCTTAATGTGCCCTTTTGTGTGTCTCTTCATTGAACTGTTGCCATCAAACCCACCTGTTAGTGGCATATAATTTCCTTTCATCTCTCACCTGCTTTATAAACAGCAAAAATGAATGTGGTTTTAACAGAAGCTAATGGCTGTTTGTAAATGAGCACGAGGACGACTGCTGCTGGATTCCCATGGGCCGTTCTGGAGCGCATCTGCTTGAGTCTCCATGTGTCGGGACACAAAGCGAGCGACGGCTGTCAGGGAATCTGTTACAGATCTGGCACGGGCCGAGCTGAACCACACTGACTCTGGCTGCCTTCCCGACAAAAGAAGGTCCTGACTGGTGACAGTCAGCTCACACTTTCAGCAGGCATTAGAGTGATGCTATAGGGAACTAGATATGAATGGGAAATGGCAGTACTGTACACAGCTGCAATATCTGAATCAAAGATATCTATGTAAAGTTTAGATTGCACTGAATTGCTTTGATTACAGCCAGAAAAGAAGACTGCTGTGCATGTATTTATGTGATTTGTGATGTGATATCTGCCATGCGCCTTATGCTGCTTTATATATTTTTTTACATTTTATCTTATTTGTATAATTGTATAGTTGTATTTTATATTTAATCTGTATATCTGTATTTATGTTCTACTGTTAGTGTTATCTGTATGCACCAAGGGTCTGAGAGTAACGCAATTTCAATTATCTGTGTGTATGTGCTGTACATGTGGAAGAATTGACAATAGAGCAGACTTGACTTGACTTGACTTGACTTTCTTCTTCATCAGAACAGTGTTTGTAGTAATATTTTTGCATTCTCTGCAAATAGTACAGGCATGTGTTTCACAGGCAAACCTGCTTTTTCCCCAATCAATATGACTATACAACAATCATTCTAAAGAAATTGTAGTTATTGCAAAATAAACTAAAATGAAGCACTTATTCCATAGTTCCTTAAATTAATAAATGAATTAATAATATTAATTTAAGTCAGTGTTATTATAGTATCATTGAGATACTTTTATAGTTTTTTTTTTATATATTTTGAAATTGTTTTATTATTAAATTTTCTGTTTCCATTTTAATTCTAGTTAAAGTTTTAGTTATTTTGTTTGTTTGCATTTGTCATTTTTACTAGCTTTTGTATTTTATATATCTATATTTTCATTCATTTTTATTTTAGTTTGAGTTAATTTAGTACATCAAGTTAAAGTTTTTAATATATATTTTATTTCATTTCAAACAATGAAATTTTTTTATTGGTTTTTGTTGAACTATAATTCCGATTTGAGTTTAAATTATTGTAATTTGTCAGAAGAAGATGAAAGTGAAGTGATATGAGAGAAAGTAGCACAGAAATGCGGAAAAAGCCTGACGTGTGGTTGTGATTGTGATTGGTCAGTGGCTGCTATTTGTGGTCAGATATTTTTATATAATTGAGCGTGATTATTTAATCTTTTGACAGTTTTCTGATAAACCAGTCTAATCTTCTAGACACACACACACACAGACACACACACACACACACACACACTCTACACTCTGTCATTCCCAACAGAAGCAGAATTCCCATCCTGTGTCGTGTCGGGATTGCTGTTGTTTCCATGGAAATCCTGCCCTGCAGTAAAACAGGGATTTCTCATCCTCTTGGGAGAGGTTGCTAGGCAACGATGGCTGAACCAGTGGGACTTGTTACAGTTAGTCTGAGCTTATGGAAAGGTCAGAGGATGAGAGGCTCATCAGGGCCACGAGCTCCAAGCCAGAAAACTTGAGCTTCTCTAGAAGACGAAGAACAAAAGCTGAACACAGCTGACACACGCCTTTTGGCAAAGCCACAAAGCACTGAAAGACTTTTTGTTTGTTAGGGATTGTGCGTAATTTCTAGACTTCCACTGCCTTGTACAAATCCATTGAGTTCTTTGAACTCTGGCTTGAGCTGCAAAGTCAAATACTGTCAGACATTCAAGACAGGATTGTCAGCAAGCACATGAGTCTGTTTGTATGCATTTATTATTTTATCATTTTGATTAATTTGCTGTCTTATAAATGGTGAAAAAGACAAGTGCCCTCTCAAATTTTGAGCCAAATTGATTTTAAATTCTTAAAGTATGTATTTTTCTCTTTTCGCATGCCTAAACCTGGTCTGTCCAGGGGTGTGTCACCTTTCACAGATCATTTGCTGTAAACTGAAAATGTGAGACATTTGCTAATCCCTTAAAAAATGAAGCTTTCCAACAGAACAGCTGATGATGAGGAGGAACTCCTTTCTGATACTTCCTGTCTGCACACACACTGAAGCGCAGCAAGCCAAAGACCGTCTCTGAACACAGTGGCTGCTGCTAACAGCTCCTGTTTCTCTGTTTTTGATTCTCTCGATGTGTGTCTGTGGACAGAAAGATTTCTGGAGAGGAGTTTGTGAACAGACTCAGCTGACCAGTCGATTTCTAGTTTGTTGTGTTGCGATATTGGCATTTCTGTAGATCTCCTGGAAATGACCTTGTTTTGTGCACATGGTGTTTCCACTTTTGATCGTCTTGTGAAACAGAATGGGACTTCATTGTCAGATACGAGCGTTGTTTGCATTGTGATTGGGTTTGGAGACAAGGGCGTTGCACTCAAAAGTAAAGGCAGGTGAATATGAGCGTTCAGGGACTGGTGAAAGTGAACTAATTGAGTGGAGAAATCTGCCATTTTCACCAGAAGGTCCAGTTATGTCATTTTAATTTTTTTTATTTTTTTTAATGAAACGTATGTGGTTCAAAGACACACAGGTTCAGGAACTCGAGCTGCGTCGAGATCGTTTTGGGAACGCCCCTGCGTGACCGCGTTCTGAAGCACATGTGAAATCAGTCCAATGGAGCAGCGAGATGTCACGAGTGGGGTGACGTGAGCTCCAGGAAGTATAAAAGCGCATCTGGCAGAGCGCAAGTTAGCTTCTGCTCTTCAGTAGCGCTCTGTGTATGTGTCAGTCTATTTACTGTTGTCTGTCAGTCCACAAGCATTCAAAAGAATATATCAAAGTCTAAACTAATATCTATGGCGAGCAAACGGCATTACAGACGTTGTGTGCCTCCCTGCCCACACTATCTGGCAGCGGGGATACACATCTGTGTGTTGTTTGTTTAGGAGCGGAGCATGCACGGTCAGCTTTCGAGGAGCTGATTGTCATCACTGCGAGTTACTCTCGCTGCGTATGCTCCACTCTCGCCTGGCTGTGTTTCATGAGAGCGGCCAGGCTCGCGATCCACCCCCCCTCCAGAGAGAGAGAGCCAGACGCTTCATCTATCTTCCTCCGAGGAGGTGGATGTGATCAGTGTCGAGACAGAGGAGACTGTGGACTCGCCACCACAGTCCCTCGCGTATGAGGTGTGATTCGGGCAGTAGCCAAAATAAAATATCGTTTGGCCAGCCGAGAAACAGGACGTTCGTCCTAAAAGTAATTATGGGGTGTGATTCATGCAGTCGCCAAAATAAAATATCGTTTGGCCAGCCGAGAAACAGGACGCTCGTCCTAAAAGTAAATTAGACGAGCGTTTTCTGAAATCCAGATCCTTGGGGAACCATGGTTACATACGTAACCTAGAGACGTTTTCAAGCATCAAAACAGTACAAGTTTAATACACAGTAGAATGTGTCCTGTTTAATTCATTTTTTTCTGAGGAAAACAATAATGGCTATTATACATTTTTACCATGATTCACAGAAGACACCCACGAAATGTCATTCAGTGTGGCAATGTTCATATAACAAAAAATCTTGTAATGAATGTTTAGAACAAGAATCATTAGCTGACATTAAAAGACTGTTTAAAGTTTACAGTTCACTAATTCATTGTCATTTTTAATCATTTAAAATAAAATAAAATTTAGTATGATCACATTTTCTTTTATATATTTTAAGTATAAGAATTTAAGAATTATACTGAATTTTAAGTAGGGGTCACAATAAGTATGTTGTTTTATTTTTACTTAAATATATTTGTTATGGAGCATCATTTCAGCCATATTTTGACATTTTATTTTCACAAAAGTTGTTTGAAACATTAAAATAGATACTTTACTTGCATTTAATATGCTTTCTATGTATATAAAATCATTTTTGTACATTTTATTTGATGCAGACACCAAAATGGGACGTCTCATCTTTCGTACGAGTAAATGTATGAGTAAATTGTTCACATTAAAGGGGTCATGATCTGCCTTTTTTTTATCATTTTGTACTGTTCTCTGAGGTCCACATATAATGTTATCAAGATTTTTACATCACAAAACATCATAATTGATAAGTGGTTATTTTCTGTCCTGTTTTGAGAAGGAAGGTGATGCAAAGACTGCGTTCTCCCTGACGGTACTGAGACTCAAGCCCACAACCTTTGGGTTACAAGTCTGACTCTCTAACCATTAGGCCACGACTGCCACGAAGCAGCACAATCCACAAGCTGATGTTTTGGCAGATTGGCTTCAATATAAGCTGTTTTTAGAATAAGGAGGTTTTGAGTTCTGAAATTTACAGGATGTTTTTATAGATCAAGGGAATTTTGATTTCTCAGTTCATGATCCCTATAAGATCTATAGCGTTTATGTAGAAAACAGACTTGCCTCTTATGAGAGCTTGCTTGTGCTGTTCCTCATTTGTAGTTGATTTGAGTGATTGCATCTCCTGAATGAAAAAATGTGCATATGCACTTTCTGCATTATTACTTTCAGTAAAAGATGTGTATATTTGTGTGTAAATATTCGCTTTAATGAGATCTATAAGTTATTTCACATTGTATCTTCATATCAGCTAGATAAAAAAAAAAACCGTGTAAACCCAGACTGAGCTGCTCACACATGCAGACACTTGTGTAAATCCATTCCATTGAGTTAAAAATCCTGAATGAATGCCAATGGAATTTCTGTCATATTTGGAAGAAAGGGCTAAAGTATGAATCAAATAAAATCCTATTGGATAAACCAAATAAATGACCAAATAAAGAAATAAAAATAGGAATTTCTAAAGATCCAGGATCCTGTTAATGTTTGGTCCCACTGGGAGGACTCCTCTCTCTCTCTCTCTTGATGTTGAGAGGGAATGTCTGGTGTCTTTCAGAAGATCTGACACCTGCTCTCACTGCTGTATTTCTTCTGCTGATGTAACGTGAAATTCTCCCTACTGAAGACAAAAATAGATGTCTTGTTATAGGCTAGGAAATTTGTACATGAAAGACAATTAAATATCTAAGAAACTGTTTCTCAAGAAACCTGGTTTTAGTATCCAGAAAGAAAGAAAAAATTAATTCACTCATTAAAGCCTTGAGGCTGATAATGGCACAAAAGAGAGCTTGACTTTACATTAGTAAACTCTCTAGACTGAATTAACCTAGACAGAAAGATGGGTCGTCACCCCTATCAGCACAGCTTTCACTTTCACTCAACTCACTGCTAGTTAGCTGTTAACATCTTGTGTGGCCCTAAAAACACATTCAAGCGAGCACATGAGAAGAGTTTGGGGTAGATGTGTGATTTAATGAGAGATAATGACCGGATAATGAAGAGACGATGACTTGATACAGAAAGTGTTGTGAGTGAACCTCAGGGCTGATTCAACAACACCTAAAGATGATTTGCTTCACCAAACATACGGAAATGTTCTGAATCTTTATGCTCACTGAGTAAATGGGCAGAAAACTGCTATGATTTTATCACTGACCTTTCTAGCATGTGCAATTTACATTTACATTAATGCATTTGGCACTTCTATCCAAAGCAATTTAGACCGCATTCAAACGATACATTTTAACGCTGTGTGTGTTTTCTGAGAATCTAACCCATATATTAATGTATTTATTTTAAACGCCATGCACTACCAGTTGAACTACAAGAATACCATGCAAATTCATTACGTGACATCCTTCCACTAGAACATGAATTCTGATTTTTTTTTTTTTCATGAGCCATGAGACATCGTGTGATATTTGTATCTCTGAAAAATTCAGTTGTCTGTGCAAAAAACGTAGGAACCCTGCACTAGACCATATAGTGCCTGACCAGTGCAGGACCAGAATTATGTATTTCATAAGAAAAGCATTTAAATAGTTTAAATTAATTGTTAACATGGCATCAAACCAAAGATGTAGCATAATGAGTCAAGACAAGAAGGGCACTCGTGTTCTGTGTTTGGGCTCCTTGTTGGACTTTTAGTTTGTCGTCTAGTTCAGTTCCTGTTTCCTGTGATTCACTAATGGCTGATTGTTCTCACCTGTGTCTTGTTAGTGTCTGTGTATTTAAGCCCTTGTGGTCCCATTTTTTATTCGTCAGTTCTTGTCCTTCTGTGGTGTGTTTTGTTGGTTTACTCCATTCTTATTCTATTGATTTCTTTCTAGTGCTCACACACATGACTCCAGTGAAAAAAAGTTGGCCAGTGAGCTTGATTTGCAGTGACCTCTTTTAAAAATGTGACTTCATTATCCTGTGCCTGTCAGACTTTTTTATTTATTAATTAATTTATTTATTTTTTAAAGCGCAGATTGATACATGCAGTGGTTTCTTACTAGTGATGCAAAATCCGATTCATTTCCGCGAACCGGTTCTTTTCGGAGAGATCGGCTCATTGAACCGGTTCAAAAAGCCGATTCAGCGGTTCCTGACGTCATCAAGCAATAACGTCATACGCATTTATTTTCTAACAACTCAGTGCAATGTTGTATCAATGAAAAATTCAAATAAGTTATTTGTGTAAACACATATTGAAACATTCAAAAAATAAAGTTATTTGTGTGAAAGTATATTGCTGATTATTACCATATAATTCACTTAAGTTAATGGTGTTTGTGGTCACAGTTTCATTCGCGGATCTTTTATGTTAGATAGCCTACGACTGACTGACCAATATTGACTAGCCTACAACTTGGATAAGATTCCTTAAATGTTTCACACCTACAGCACACATTACAGACATTGATGCACAAACGCGAATATGTTCTACATATCTACAGTATAAAGAATGAATAAACCAGTCTTATAAACTCCTTGATTTTGCTTAAGCAACTTTAAATATAATATGCATGCACATATAGTATGCATTGACAGAAAGGTTTTTGCAGATTTTAATAAAATGTCCAGACAGTCCAGAACGTGCCTCAGGCTTGCACAGTATCGTCAACTCACTCATCAGAATCTTCGGTAATCCTCGGCAAACTTCGACAGTTGGTTGAACCGGTTAATTCGGTTATTTTTGAGTTGGACGTGTTACTTCGGCTGTGCGTCCTGCGTCATCAACCCGGAACTAAAGTTTGATTCAGTTCGATTTGTGAACCGACTCAACCAGTTACTTCCTGAGAACCGGCTCAAAAGAACGATTCGTTCAAGAACCTAACATCACTACTTCATGTTAGAATTGCACATGGTATTCACCCAAAATATCTGAATGTTGCAGCCTCACTGCAAACCCTAACAAGTTAACAGATCTCAAATGATAATCTGTATCATCGTTTTAAGTGAACTCCAAGATTTAGTAGAACAAAGATTTTGACGTTGTATTACATGTCGAGTAGGAAGTTCTAAATGCTCGTTAATAGTTAAGGCTTGTTAAGGTTAATAGTTGTTCCCGATTAAATACAGTTAGATACTTTGAGCATTAGGGTTTACAGTGCTGTTGGTATTTGCTCAAGCCACACAACTCAATATTCACTCAGTAGATGCACTGATTTTTTCGGAGCATGTACTGATAGTGAAGAGGCTGATGAATGCATCTCAGTAGTGTTACATGTTATATCTTAGACATCTCTGAACATGAGCTCAGTGCTCATTTTCACTCCATTAATATGAGCAAGGCCATCGAGCTGCAAGAGAAACAAGCAATCATGCATTATTTTGCATATTTTAGTCAAATTATATCACAATCTCCATTATTGAGCTCTACAGTAGGTTAAACCTGTAACCAATATGTTTCTCAGACATTTTCCACAACTAGGATACAAAATTAATAGTTTTTTTTTTTTTTATAAACCTTCAGCTGTTTTTTTTTGCTCTGTCTCTAGATGAAATCGAGTAATGCATCCCAGGTGCTGTGAGGACTGACTTTATTTGGTGTCTCTGTGTAATGATTTAGATTTACATTTAGTCATTTAGCAGACGCTTTTACCCAGAGTGACTTACAAATGAGGACACTAGAAGCAATAAAACCAACAAAAGAGCAAACATATGTAAGTGCTGTGACAAATCTTGGTTAGTCTAACACAGATGACTTGATTATGAGGCCAAATGTTGCTGCAGTGCCGACAAGTTATAAAATGAGTTTTGGACTACCTATGCTGCATATTAAAGCAGTTTTAAAGCAAAAATGAACACATTTCATTATACTTCAAGACCCATATGTAAATGTAGTAGCTGGCCTTAAGGCCCTGAAATACTTAAGTGAAACTAAAGAACAAATGGATGTGGCATCATTTAACAAAATCTGGCCAAAACAGAGTTCTTATGGAGTTAGTTTCAGTAGAAGCGGCTTGTCAGAGCCTGTACTGGTACCCACACTTGAGGTCTTTGCATTTGTGTACTTGAAAGTTGTTTTTTGCCTGCAAGTGTTCAATTGAGTGTTTAGAGCACAAGTGTGCTTTTCATTACTTTTGAAGTTTTCACAGAGCTTTGTTTTACACATTTTCAGTGCTTTGCACTTTAAACCTTTTAAATGTCTGTCCAGTAGTCTCTATGTAACAGACAACAGAACTGAATTGTGGTGCTCCTGTTTAAGTGAAAAAAAGCAGTTGTGAATGTTTTACAAAATACTCATCTCTGCACCGATTCAAATGGGCAACGTTTTAGTTTAACTACTAAATATGTAATATCTCATTTATCTTCCACTGTAAACTTTTTCTTGACATTGCATGAGGGCACGTGGGTTCCTGAATTTGAAGAATGATGGGATAACGCTTTGCCTCAAATGCTCCCAGGCGGTATTAAAATGTGCGGATTTAGTGTGTGAAGGGCACTGAGCTTTGGTGCTTTTTATAACCTGGGACAGTCTTGCACGTTTCCTGATGTGTGCATGTGCTCTCGAATGGCTGAGACTGCAAGTGTGCGTAGGTTTGGCAGTTGTTAAATGCTTCTGAACTGCCATTGGTCTATAACTGTTGCATAGCAGTGGTGGATGAAGTACTTGAAAGCCATACTCAAGTATAAGTACAGATATCTTACCAGAGAATGACTTTGGTAGAAGTTACAGTCACCGTTTAGAATATTACTTGAGAAAGTTTTAAAGTATGTGATATTTATTGTACTTAAGTTTAATATTTAAAAAATACTTTTCATACTTAAGTATTGAAAGTAAAATACAAGTAAATTCAAAATAGAAAAGGAGCAGATAAATATTAAAAATTGTTCTATACACAGTTTGAGCAGCAAGATTGAGTTCAGTTTTAACTCTTTCTTCCATTTTGTATCGTTGGGTTAGCATAAGAGCCGCTTCATTTGGTACAAAGACTCTTTCATTCCAACATAAAGTTTTTGCTAATATGGAATCTGCATCTGAAGTGGCATTTAGATTCATTTGCACAGACTGTTTAATGCAGCTCAGAGGGGACATGGATGCATTTAACCAGCACTTACAAATGCATCAATAATATTTGTTTTAAACATAAAACATTAAATATTGATGTTTGGAAAGATTTGAAACATGAAAAGATACTTGCAACTGGTGCGGCCGCACCGGGCCCCGTGCTTGAGGGCCCCGTGTCAGCTAAGGACGGCCCTGGTGTCACTGTTAATGATCGAGTCATTGAGATTAAATCGATTCATTCAAAATGTTGATTCATTCAGGAATGAAACATTTGACTGTTTTAATGAGTCAGTCACTGAATCAATGTAAAAATTGTGATATAGATTAACTATATTAAATATTAAAGACATACAGAGGCATTCTGCCTCTTATCTTGTATCTTATGGGCTTTCTAAATGTGTTTTAATAGATTAAATCATGTGGTGTATGCATGCACTCTCTGGGTGTGTTTTTGTGATATACTCGATAATGTCAGATCGCACATCGTTAAAACAACACTTACCATATCACAGGATTAGGCCGTGTGCATCTTGAGACGAAACAAGGGCACTGACATATTTTAAGATCAATCAGTGCAAGTTTCTTTGAAACCGTTCAGTCTGGGACTAGGCTAAAGCCTTGTCTGTGAAACCGGGGGATAGTGAAGTAAAAGTGAAAGTTAACAGAAATATTAAAACTCAAGTGAAGTACAGATTCTCCCGAAAAATACATAAGTCATAAGTACTATTATTATTAGTTTGTCACATTACAGCACTGCATAATAGTAGGGGTTGTTCTGGGGCTCCGGGCTCCAGATGTGGAAGTTCATTTCTTCACTCATTCTGTAAGACATAACTAAAAATGCAGATACGATGGAGAGCTGAATTGAAGAGCTGCTGCAAACATTTCTGTATTCCATATGATCCGAGAAACCAGCTTTCTTTACTGCACTCTTCTCCCATAGTCATTTTTATGTTTGTGTTATTGAAAGGATAGACCACAGCACTAATTCCCTATATACCCTTACCTGGTTATTTCAAACCTTCTCTTTTCTTTTCTTTTTCTTTTTTAACCCTTGAGGGAAAAACGAAAAGGAGCTACTAGGGCTTTTACCCATTCAGTGTTTCACACACACCCATCCCCCATTCCCTGCTGTTGAGCTCAGGCTTTGGGTCTGAATCAGGATATCAGCCCTCCTCTCCCATGTTGTGCGCCCATCCCCTCCGTCCTGGAGACATCTATATGACATTCAGCTCATTATCATAGGGCGAAAGCCAATGACAGTTCATTAACCTCTTACGGGTTTCCATCCCAATTACAAGCTCCTCTGTGTGTACCTCTGGTGGAACAACCATTAACCCGTCTGTACTCCTGACACACTTTCCTTTACCACATCAAGTCAAGTCAAGTCACCTTTATTTATATAGCACTTTTAACAATACAGATTGTCAAAGCAACTTTACAGTATTAAATACGAAAATAGTGTGTCAATAATGCAAAATGACAATAGTAAACACTCAATTTTCAGAGGGGTGGTTCAGTGGTTTTTTTCTAGGCTTGATTGTGTTTATGGGGTGCAGTCTAACATGGGTTAATGCTTCGTTTTTTAAAAAGCGCATTCTTTTTCACATAATTTACCTTTATTCCACACCTCTCTGTCCCTTCTCTGAGAAACGCACTGATCATTTCCTGCTTTTATGAAGCCCCTCCCTCAGAAATAGGCGAAACATTGCCACAAGGACTTTGAGAAAGGTTTGGAAAATAAATAAAGTATTTCCAATGTCCTAAAGACATTGTTTTATTTAACTGTGTATTTTGGGACAAGGCAACAAGCTCCACAGTACGGAAAGGCTGGACGTGATGGGCGGACACCTGGAATGCAATGATCCAATCACCACAGTTGGAAAGGCCGGGAATTAGTAATATCCTCCCCAACAGGAAGGAATAAGAGCTTTCCCAAGCGAGCACACTCTTGTTTTGAGTTTATGACCAGACGAGAGAAGAACAACAGCATGACCAAGGTTACACTCTTGCGTGCGAGTAAACCTTTCACCACACGGACCTTCAAGCAGCCCAACTACTTTTGCAGAGGGCTTTGGCTCCAGCAATCAGAACCTGACCTGCACGACTCAAGTACCTCCTACCTGCAGAGGATCCTGCGGATCTACCATCGCCTGACCTACAGTTCTCTAGATTACTAGAGTGAACCAGCAGTGAACCTCCAGCACTCAGTGCAGCTCTGCAACTGTGGAAAGCAATCCAGTCTACTCCCACTGTGACCGGAAGGAAACCAGTGGAAAACATCTCCCATTGGCTGATTGATCACCCGACCAAGTGGAATGTAAATATAAGCTAATCAAACCTTTTCCCAAAGGTCTTGGCATTAGGTTGTTGCTGTATGTGATTGCTATTTGTGTAGAGACTGATTATCCAGGGTCAGTGTATACAGATAGATACATTAGGCTTATTTACTATTCCATACCAGCATCCAGAGTGACCACAATTGACTCCCCCATAAACTGCTAACTACCCATTCATTGCTTCATTTAATTGGCATTCATTCAGTTAACACCCATTTGTGTAGTAGTTTGTAGCTTCTGTTTGATTGATTCAATTTTCTTAGTAGTTTAGTCATTTCCCCTTTGTAATTTAGTCAGTTTCCTTAGTAGTATTTAATAAGTGTGATATTTCACTCTTGTATATATTTTTGTTAATAAATTCATTTTTATTGCAACTGTGTCATTCTTGTATTGATAATTAGAGGCTCTACAAGCTCGCCAGAATCTCACTTACCCTTCAGATTAGTCAGATGGTAAACTCCCTCCAATTTTTATAATTCTAATTCTTTATTGTCAAGGTGAAAGTCCTTGGCTGGTGCCCCGAGGAACGGAGGGATGTGCCATCTGAGACCCGCACCCACAATAAGTGACGTGGGCTCTATTATTATTTGGTACACTGCAGTAACCAAAACCCACCACAATAATATAGACTTTAAAAGTCTTGAAAAAAACATAAAAAATTCTGTCTAATATGTACAGTAAACACACCTTTAAAAAAATACAAAAATGATCACTTATTATTATGTTTTAATTTTTATACGTTTTAATATTTATTTAACTTTCCAGTTAAGTTTCCAGTTACCACCAGCACTTCTGATCCTATTCACAAATCTGTCCCCCAGAATATTTTACTGTTTGAATGTCAACAATTAATATATCAAAACAAATACATTTTTATATAGTTCCATCCAAGAAACACTATTTCAAACTAAAAGAAAATAGCATTTTTGTCAAAAGACTGAATCATATTTAGAACGATGATCAAAACATAAATGAGTCCATCAACACCTCCAAAGCTTGCACAGCTTCGGTATTTTTCTCTGTGCTGCTGAATGTTGGTGATCATGTTAGCTTACTTGTCCGTAAGCAACTTCTCCTTCTGGTTTACACAGATCTTCTTCACTTGTTTTTGGGTCCAGAGATGCTGTAATATTTCAGAAGATCCATAACAGCACCCCTACAGTATAACAGTGAAACATGGATCACCGGAATAACAAGATTTGTATCCTAAATGACGGAAAATCTTGTCAATGGTGGGGAAAGGGTTAAATGTACTAAAAATACTATGAATAATTATGCAGAATTGGAAAAAAAGAATTGCTATACGTGGTTCATGATTCCCATCCCTCATGTTAACCAATAGCCAAAAATATTGGAAAATACTCCACCCACACTAAATTGTAATGTTTTGTCTTTCAAATGCTTTGTCAATAAACAGAATTATTAATAATTCTTTTATAATTCCGATTATTGAAATTTTTGTGAGCCAGAATCGCTTGAGAATGAATCCATGAATGGATTTCTTTCCCTCCCACCCCTAGTTTGATCATAAGTCCCCGCAATCCATGTCATGTCCCCCCTCCCTGTCTTTCTCTCCAGCTCATAACCTCGCTGCCTTTCTTTTCCTTCTCCCAGTCTGTCGCTGTTGATTTCACACTCCCTCTCATTTAGTGTTAGTGTTTTCATATCTGAGACATGGACATTAGTGCGTAATGACAGTAAGTCTTGATGCCTAAAGAACCGATTGCTCCAGTCCTGTCATATCAAAGACACAAAGGAGTCTTAAGTAAATAAATCAGGCTATTCTGCTCTAGCAGAGAGCATCCCGTCAGCGTGCTCTGAAGGTTTGGGGTGAACGCTGTTTATTTCTCTCATCTCTTTTGAAGTTAGAGATCGGAGGCTGGACATGAAGATTTAGACATCTCATCAGCAACACCACATATCTGCACATAACTAAAGCTGGCTTTACGGGCTCTGCATTAAGGGGTGACTCCTGTGGTTGTTGTTTTGCTCAGTTTTCCTCTGGCTTGGCCTGAAGGAGAGTGTCATTAATGCTCTAAGGGTGGAGTGTGTTTATTCGGCGCTTTTAGTGGAACTTTGTCCAATTACTCAAATTCTGACCATGGTGAATGTAAATAGCCATTATTCAGAACTAGCAGACAAGTAACTTGTCAAATTAATGCTAAACCTGCTTTTTAGACCATTTTTGGACTATTGGGCTCGGGCTCAACAGTAAAGATGGCCGGTTGGCCAGGGCCAATGTGAGAGAGTTTCAGGCCAGTTGACAAAAAAGTTTAATTTAAATGTCACTAAGGTAAAGATGTCTGGCTAACATGTAAAAGTTTTTTTCTTTTTTTTTTCTTTGAATGGCATTAGGCAGAAGTGTGTTGGATTTTGAAAAATATGAATTATGACAAAAAAAAAATCCTTATTGATGGACTGCAGTTTATGTGCCAGTGCAATCTTGGAACCACTCTTGGTCCAAAAAAAAAAAACTGAACTAAAATTGCTTACCAGAAACGTTACACACCAGCATGAGACAAATGATCCTCTTACCACACCTACTGACTACTTAAAGACAACATGAAATCAAAATAGACCCTGTTGAATTTTTTTGTCATTAATATTTAATGTCCCTAGTGTTGAGCATGATTATTTGCTGCATGTTATTCTATAAAAAAGAAGAAGAAAAAAAAAGGCTGTTTAAAAAAAATCTGTTTCTGCAATGACTTTTGTAGGCCATGTGTTCAATAACTTATAATACTGATTAATAATATAATGTCCTAATTATGATATTATAAATTGATTTCTTCTACCTACCACTTTCCTGATAAAATCAAGTAACAGTATGCTGTTAAATGTGTCACATTATGAATGTTAAATGTGTGTTGAATACAGTTCTGTTGTCTTTGAGATACCATGTGAAAGAATGTTCTATTCTATTCTATTCTATTCTATTCTATTCTATTCTATTCCCCACCCTACAAAGATACAGTTGTATTCAGCATGTCAAAGTTTGTCAAAAACAGTGGTATCAAAATATAATTCCTTCATGACAAACTAACAACTATCAACTGCTTATGAACCTGAATTTGCTGCTTTAACTTGAATTATCCGCTTCTGTCACGCTCTCAGCTCCCTGCTGCCCATATACAGTTGGGCTTCCCTGTGCTCATGTAAACTGACACAGGCAGAAAGCACCTCAAAGTCGTCTGATTGGTGAATGTGAACGAATCTAAATGTGGTATAGATATTTTATATTCCATAAAAAATATATTACACACTGCACCTTTAATGCAAACGAAGCTTTCTGTTTGCGAATATATTCGAGTCACAATTCATTTATCAGAAGCATTGTTACTATCTGAGTAACGTCTGAGGCACTTTCAGACTGCCCTTTTGAAAAGTTTAAAGCTTCTCTGATATTGTCGAGTCCCATCATGTCACGTCGGTTTATTGTTAGAAACATTACCTTATACTTAGTCATAGCCCCTGTGTTTTGTGGGTCATGTTCTCTTTGCGTCACACCATAGTCAGTGAGAAAAAAAAAAAAGGAGAGAGAGACAAAACTCCTAAGCACACATGGCTCAGCGGGGGCTTCATTTCTCATCTCTTAAGAGTTTCTCTCTATGTGGTAGGTGTGCTTGTTGTGGAAAACACTCTGGCTGTTTATTCTCCACTGAACCAAGTGGCACTATGATAAGATTCTGCCTCTGTAATTTTGCAAGGTCACATTTCCTTGGTGAAGATGTCTGGTTGGTTGATTCGTGCCCAATCGTTTCTTTCCTAACTGATGGTCTGAGCCTTCTTGCTTGATGAAATATCACAAGTCTTCAAATTAATGTTATGCTCTGCTGATTAAACCTGGAATGGAATATGTCATACTATTTTTAGCAGCTGAGGAGGTTACGTATGCATATCTGAAAGATGAATATTGCTGTACTGCTGCTGAAAACATGATTGTCTGAGATGTGTTGGCAGAAGCTTGATAGATATTGTAGAGCACCAAATCAGCAGTGGTGGCTAAAGTACTTGGCACTTAAGTAAAAGTATAGATATCTTACCAGAAAATGACTTTGATAGAAGTTAAGTCACTGTTTAGAATATTGCTTGAGTAAAATTTTTAAAGTATGTGATATTTATTGTACTCAAGTATGAAAAGTATTTTTAAATATTAAACTTAAGCATTGAAAATACAAGATTCAAAATGGAAAAGTAGCAAATAAATATTAAAAATTGTTCTATACACAGTTTGAGCAGCAAGATTGAGTTCAGTTTTAACTCTTTCTTCCATTTTGTATCGTTGGGTTAGCATAAGAGCCGCTTCATTTGGTACAAAGACTCTTTCATTCCAACATAAAGTTTTTGCTAATATGGAATCTGCATCTGAAGTGGCATTTAGATTCATTTGCACAGACTGTTTAATGCAGCTCAGAGGGGACATGGATGCATTTAACCAGCACTTACAAATGCATCAATAATATTTGTTTTAAACATAAAACATTAAATATTGATGTTTGGAAAGATTTGAAACATGAAAAGATACTTGCAACTGGTGCGGCCGCACCGGGCCCCGTGCTTGAGGGCCCCGTGTCAGCTAAGGACGGCCCTGGTGTCACTGTTAATGATCGAGTCATTGAGATTAAATCGATTCATTCAAAAGGTTGATTCATTCAGGAATGAAACATTTGACTGTTTTAATGAGTCAGTCACTGAATCAATGTAAAAATTGTGATATAGATTAACTATATTAAATATTAAAGACATACAGAGGCATTCTGCCTCTTATCTTGTATCTTATGGGCTTTCTAAATGTGTTTTAATAGATTAAATCATGTGGTGTATGCATGCACTCTCTGGGTGTGTTTTTGTGATATACTCGATAATGTCAGATCGCACATCGTTAAAACAACACTTACCATATCACAGGATTAGGCCGTGTGCATCTTGAGACGAAACAAGGGCACTGACATATTTTAAGATCAATCAGTGCAAGTTTCTTTGAAACCGTTCAGTCTGGGACTAGGCTAAAGCCTTGTCTGTGAAACCGGGGGATAGTGAAGTAAAAGTGAAAGTTAACAGAAATATTAAAACTCAAGTGAAGTACAGATTCTCCCGAAAAATACATAAGTACTGTAACAAATTATTATTAGTTTGTCACATTACAGCACTGCATAATAGTAGGGGTTGTTCTGGGGCTCCACCTTTTTGATGTGGAAGTTCATTTCTTCACTCATTCTGTAAGACATAACTAAAAATGCAGATACGATGGAGAGCTGAATTGAAGAGCTGCTGCAAACATTTCTGTATTCCATATGATCCGAGAAACCAGCTTTCTTTACTGCACTCTTCTCCCATAGTCATTTTTATGTTTGTGTTATTGAAAGGATAGACCACAGCACTAATTCCCTATATACCCTTACCTGGTTATTTCAAACCTTCTCTTTTCTTTTCTTTTTCTTTTTTAACCCTTGAGGGAAAAACGAAAAGGAGCTACTAGGGCTTTTACCCATTCAGTGTTTCACACACACCCATCCCCCATTCCCTGCTGTTGAGCTCAGGCTTTGGGTCTGAATCAGGATATCAGCCCTCCTCCCCCATGTTGTGCGCCCATCCCCTCCGTCCTGGAGACATCTATATGACATTCAGCTCATTATCATAGGGCGAAAGCCAATGACAGTTCATTAACCTCTTACGGGTTTCCATCCCAATTACAAGCTCCTCTGTGTGTACCTCTGGTGGAACAACCATTAACCCGTCTGTACTCCTGACACACTTTCCTTTACCACATCAAGTCAAGTCAAGTCACCTTTATTTATATAGCACTTTTAACAATACAGATTGTCAAAGCAACTTTACAGTATTAAATACGAAAATAGTGTGTCAATAATGCAAAATGACAATAGTAAAATAGGCGACGGGCTCTGATTGGTTAGCTAGCCCAGTGTGTTGTGATAAACCGCCTCTAGTGCGCGTCTAATCAATGCATCCGCCTTTAATATACAGTTTTATCCTGATTAAAGCTTTAATACAGTACGGCAACTGCACGTGCGTCCATGTTTAATGCTTCTCATAGCTATGTGAAAATAAGTGTAGAATTGTACCACCATCTGATCTGGATACAGACTGGATCTGGTGGATACGGTGACCTCGGAAAAAGACAGAAACAGACTAAAATTAGCATAGATTCCATTCTTCTAACGATATAGCAAGTACATCGGGTGTTATGGGACGTGTTCCCGGTTCCGGTTGTCATAATTAATGCGTCCTAAAAATCCTTTAACGGATTTGAATATTAGAAATGTGTTAGTGTGTTATGTGTAAACCAGGTTAAAAAGATGGGTTTTTAATCTAGATTTAAACTGACAGAGTGTGTCTGCCTCCCAAACAATGTTAGGTAGATTATTCCAGAGTTTGGGCGCTAAATAGGAAAAGGATCTGCCGCCCGCAGTTGAT
>NW_015548286.1:23309-27041 GCF_001515605.1 Sinocyclocheilus anshuiensis
AAGAGCTCGTTCAAATACTGAGGTGCTAAACCATTCAGGGCTTTATAAGTAATAAGCAAGATTTTAAAATCTATAAGATGTTTAATAGGGAGCCAGTGCATTGTTGACAGAACCGGGCTAATATGGTATGGTCATACTTCCTGGTTCTAGTAAGAACTCTAGCTGCTGCATTTTGGACCAGCTGGAGTTTGCTTATTAAGCACTTAACATTTCTGCATTTGACAGTGAGAACATAGGTCGTAATTTAGATATATTTTTGAGATGAAAAAATTAAGTTTTACAAATGCTAGAAACGTGGCTTTCAAAGGAAAGATTGCTATCAAATAGCACACCTAGGTTCCTAACTGATGACAAAGAATTGACAGAGCAACCATCGAGACTTAGACAGTGTTCTAGGTTGTTACATGCAGAGTTTTTAGGGCCGATAATTAACACCTCTGTTTTTTCAGAATTTAGCAGCAAGAAATTACTCATCATCCAGTTTTTTATATCAACTATGCATTCCGCAAGTTTTTCAAATTGGTATGTTTCGCCTTTGTAACTCTAATGAGAGCAGTCTCAGTACTATGATACGGTCTAAATGTGTATGTGTGTATATATATATATATATCCTAAAAATTATCCTGAAAAAATGCAAAATCTAACTTGTTTTAAGAATTTGTGTAATGAGTTGGAATGGATATTCCTTAGTGAGATTTGCTTCATAAAGCAAGTTCAGTTTTTGTTTTTGTATAATTGTTACTTTTTTTATGTTTATGGCAAAAAATAGAAATGTTCATCTGATGAAATCCTGTTTGATTTTGTATATCGATTTGCTGCTCACCACAGATTCAGAGACAGTTGATTGTAAAATGCACAATTAGTTAATATTCTAATAAGCAACTGAATGACTAAAAGAGTTTTATACTGTTAGTATTGATCAGTTTGTTTTATATGTGCTGGTAATTACCACAGCTGCTACTTTCCTTCAGAAACTGAATGGCTCACCACACGGGTAACCCCACTAATAGTCTTGTGAATGCTCCTTTGTGGCTTGTTAATATTTTGCATTCACCTTTCAATATGACAGACATCAAAACCACAACGCTATTGTTATGAGCAGCTTTATGAGTGTTGTTCATGACAAAACCCTCTTACCAAAAATGCAGTTGCTGCAATAATCGTGTATGTAATGAGTATATATTCTGTAATATCAGCACTACAGGAAAATCACACCAAACCTTGTAACACACACAATATTTTTTATAAGGAATATGAATTTTACTTTTTGTTTACTTTTGTAGCTGAATATTATATACAGATCATTTGCATCTCTCCTTCATCACCATTACATTTCATCAGGTTATTATGGAACAAAAATAATACATTCTACCTGTTTTTTACTTTGTTGAAATTTCGATGATGTTATTTTTATTTTATTCTTTCAAACATACTGTGATGAGATTGAAGGCTCTGGTAGTGTGAGCCTAGAGAGAGAAAATATGATTACAAGAAGTAACATTTTCAAAATACAAATTTAATCCTGACATTTTTGGGCACAAAATGGAACGGTTTCCTAAAAATGACCAAAATGCGTAAAGCTGTATTCACATGCCAATCTTTTCTCAGTCATTTCTGCCGAACTGCCTCGGAAAGTAAACAAAGACTGGAAAAGAGAGAGAGAGGGGAAAAAAACTTTAGAAATTATACTTGAAAACGCATTCAGATGTATTCCTTTCGCACAGCAATCCCAGACCTATATTTCTTCATCATCTCCAGACACCCAGAGACAAAAGCCATCTTTATTTGAGAGTAACAAGACACAGAGTTTGAACACGGAGCTGTGTGCACTTTATGAAAGCATTGTGAATACACTCATTAAATTAAACATGACAGCAATGTACAAGAGTACTGTTTGAAACTTCACTGCGCACTACATACTATTTAGTGTATAGTATACTGTACAGTTTGCAGTAAGAGCTAATATTCCATTGTGCACATTTCTCCATCGATGACATCCTCCCTTCTTTTCAGGGTCCATAGAGTCAAAGCAACAATTCTGAATGGCACTTAAAGGATCTCTCACTGACTCTAAGTGCATATGGAGCATCGGTTGAGTGTAACTCATCATGATTGTCTGCTAGCGAGCAGAGGTCAAACTATCTGCCCACATCAATACAACTCAGATCAGATGTTCCGCTGCACGCTTTGCTGTGTGCCACATGACACTCGACCTCATGCAGGCAGCATCACATCAGAGCCTGTGAGGCAGACAGACAGGAAGTAGATCGGCTCCCCTTCCTCTTTCTCAGTGTGTGTGTGTTTATGCAAAGATCTGAGATGGAATAACTGGGGGTTTCCTATAAAACAGGGCCACATGATGTCCACAGCCATCATTGCCTGAAAGAAGGAAGGGGCTTGACTGCATTTTCAGTAGTGTTTCTCTACCGATATTACGTCACAATCACGACCCTCTTCTTACGACACCAGACAGGCAGATCTTTCCCCACAGTTTATTTAGGCCTTCAACTAAGCAGCTCTCAAAAGACCAAAAAAAAAAAGGGTCGCAGGTCTGTTGTGATAGTCGGCAATGACAGGAAAAACACAACAGCAAAACCAAATAAAAACATAACAACAGACAATCATGCATAGGCTAATTAGGATAGCAGAATAAACGGGCTCATAGTCTTTCAAAAGGGAAGGAAAGCACTTCTCTATCTGTTGTTGATGTCCAGTCAAACTGTGAAAAAGATTTCCTTAAGCTTTACAGCATCACTGACAGCCATGAATAAAAATAATGAAGTTAATTAAGGGTTGTTTGAACCATTTTGGGTATTGACTTATTGGCTGCTGGGAGCATGAAATCTCTCATATTCAAAAGATGCTTATAGAAACCAAAGTCATTTTTCTATTCAGTAACATCAATGATATTTATGTTATGGAAAAGATTACTTTTTCCCTTCGTCTTCAGAGAAAATGTGCTCAATAAACTCTGGACGAAGTGGGTCGAACATGAAAGGCCACTACAGCCAGACTTTGTGGAGGTTTAAAACAAATGACCCTTCCCTCCTGAATGAAAAATGTCATTGTTATCTCCCATACACATCTTTTCCCTACTACACATCAGAAACGAGTCGATTTTCTCCCACAGTCTCCATCATAAACCAAGAACGAACATTTAACATCATTTAGTTTGTAGTTTGATTAAGTATACCTTTGACCTCCCCTGAATTGTAACACTTATTATTGCTATTAATATTATTATTTTATTTATTTATTTGTTATATTTTTATTTAGTTCACTTTCTTTATTTTTGTATTATGTAAAAAAATGAATGTAAGTAGGCAGAATAAAATGTAAGTACATCTGTTTTGAAATAAATACTGTTGTTTATCCTGCTACATCAAAATAAAGAATTTCCAACAAAAAAAAATGTAATAATAATAATAAATATATATATATATATATATATATATATACAGTGGTGTGAAAAAGCCACTGTGTGTGTGTATATATATATAACATACTAAATCAAGTGGAAGATTGGAACGTGGATGAATCACATTAAATAATTGTTAATTGGCCATATATGAATGCCACTGTACATTTACACTCCAACTCTTCAAGCAGCGTTTTGTGCAGATATTACGTGTTTGAGCGTCGGTTCTCAACGTCGTCTCGCGCTCTGTCTGTCTGTGTGTCTCTCTCTGTCTGTCTCTGTGTGTGTGTGTGTGTGTGTGTGTGTGTGTCTGT
>NW_015548286.1:27083-31572 GCF_001515605.1 Sinocyclocheilus anshuiensis
GTATGTGTGTGTGTGAGAGAGAGAGTGTGTGTGTGTGTGTGCGTGTGTGAGAGAGAGAGTGAGTGTGTGTGTATGTATGTGTGTGAGAGAGTGAGTGTGTGTGTGTCTGCAGCAGCAGCACTTCCGCTCTGAGAGACACGCGCGTCCACGGACACACACCGACACAAAGAGAGGTACACAAGCCTTCGAACCCTACAATATACCTCACATTTCCATTATATTTACATCAGCGCTGCGTTAGGACGCCGTCGTTCTCGCCTGTACGGTAAGGGTCCGAAACATTCATCCATCGACGGCAAACCACGAGCCTCCAGAGCTGACGACACATTTACTGTGTTTTTACCAGATACATTCACCGCGTTTGTGGGATGGGGTGAAGTTGGAGTTCGTCGAGGCGTGTTTGTGCGCGACTTAATTCGGTTTAATCTCGTGTCATGGGCGCGCGAGCACTAATTCGGCTCTGTGCGATCAAACAGAAGTGACGGACTCGCGTCTGATCGGTTTACGGTTATTTGAAGCTGAAATGCGGAGCGATCGCAGCAGGGTCGCGCCGTGTTGTTGATCTGGAGTTAAAGGTCAAACCCGCGCCTGTACACTTTACCCATCGATACATGGTTACATGCATGCATTGTTACACCCTTTGCACAGTGTTACATGCCTGCGTCGATACGTTACATTCACTCTTCGTTTTACATCATTCTTCTCATTGCAGTGTGTGTGTGTGTGTGTCTTTCATAGATCGGGATGTCGGATGAGGACTCGCGTGCCAGCTCTAGTTCATCCTCCTCTTCCTCCTCTTCCTCCACCCATCAGCAGCAGGAGAAAGACACATCTGGGAAAAAGAGAGACAATAAAGCCAACATGAGCAAGACCTCCAAACTCCTCTCCACCAGCGCCAAGAGGTGAGCGTGAGGACGGATCCGGGGCCGGGGCCGGGGCCATGTCCCGAAGCCAAGGCAGAGCCCAGTTACTCGGACACTTCACAGGCGGCGCCGGGTTTTCTGTCAATTCCGTGGCTCTGAAGCACCGTTTAGTGAGCCGTAAAGATAAGCAACTATTGAAGACTACAGTGATTATTTCAGAATAGAAACGAAAGCTGTAATTTTCTCATTTCAAATGCTCCATCAGACAAGGACCAAACCAGTTTTTTGGTGTGTGATTTCTTGGGGATATTAATGGTCCTTTTTGTTTAAAGGAATTAAGTGTGTAAGAAGAACGCAGAACTGTAAAAGAACTAGAATTTATGGTAAAATATTCCATTTGAACGGTTTGCAAACAATATTAACAAATGCACACATTCACAGTTAGTCATATGCCTAATATGTTGGAAACGGCTAAATGTTTCTTGTCACATTCAGTTGAATGAATCACTTTAAAGCCTATATTTAAACAAAATTGAAATCTGACGAGAAAAGTTGGGTAGTTTGCATCATTGGATATTGCTATTGGTCATACATTTCTATTATCTTAAAACAGTTGTCAAATATTAAATGCTTCGCTACTTCGTCACACTCTTTCATTGTTAAAACTGATGCCCCTTCTGTGAACCGTAGCCAGCCTTCTTTGATTTGATTGGTCATCTCGATCATGTAAAACTTTTTGTCATCCTAACGAGACAGAGCGGTGCATCATGGAGTGCAGTACAGCATGCAGCATAAAGAGTATTAAATACTGGAGGAACAATGTGGCCTGATCTGATTATTGGAGGTTACTAGCCTGCCATCAGATGCCATTTTTATCCTTTCATCAAACACAGAACCGCACACACACACAGGATTGTGGGAGGCAGCAAATGATACTATTAACCTGCATTTGTAAACCAACCAAATTAAGGCATATTAGTATACTGCATTCGTTAGACACCTTTATGGCATACTGTTATCTTGTCAGACAGTGTTTTTTTTTTAGCTTTCAGACAGCAGCTTTTACTTTGAAAGAGCTTTACTCCAAAACTCATAACTGATATGATCACAGACACAATGAACATGCTCTTCCAGAATAAATTGGTGCTGCTTCTAGACTGCATTCTAGGCATCCAGATGCACCCATGTTGCCTAGAAGTGCTGTTTAGGCAAGCAGCTTGTTAGGGTTTGACACGGCCGTCATTTGCTTCCACAGTACTTTATCGAGATTTATTTGGATGTCAGAGTTCAGAGATATTCATGGGAATCATGTGTCTCTTTTTCAGGATTCAGAAAGAGCTGGCTGACATCATGTTGGACCCGCCACCAAACTGCAGGTGAGGAAATGCTTTGCATCTCTTTGATATTCTCTGGATGCATTCGTGGGTTAGGATCATGCTTGGTTGATGAACCATAAAGCAACAAACTTCATGTGGGATCTGCTACCTGCAGCAAAAATAGTGCTGTCACATTAGTGAGATTTAGGTGTGAATTGCGGGCAGAAAGTCAATAGTGTAACTATGAAGCACATCTCACACAGAAGTCGCTTTCAAAACCAAGCATCGTTCTGTTAGTGAAGGTGACGACTTTGTGTGTGACAAGCGAAATCTGCGCAAGGAGCTTTTTCACCTTCATGCAAAGAGATCATGCATGGATTCCTATTAAAATGACTGTAATTCGCCCATGCAATTTCACCGAGCAATGGCAAACGTGACCGCGCTTTAACTCTGGTCTGGGCTGTATCTGTGACAGCGTTTCCTCCAGCTCTCGAATTTCTGTGGTTGGCATCAGTAGCATGTTGTAATGCATTTACGCAACGGATTCGCAGAGGTCAGAGAGCGGCTGATGCTGTAGTACGGCAGTGTCATGCTCTGCTTAACCCGACTCAGCCGTGAGGGATAAGCGTGGTAACTCTTTATTTTGCCTGTTATTAGAAAATCAAGAAAATGTGTTGTGAAAGTCACCATGAGAGAGCTGAGGTGTGTGTGAATGGAGCTCCTGTCTAACCCATGAACACCAGAACAGCAAGATCTGATACGGCTTTGTGGTTTCTAATTCATAAGAAGTGTAAAAATACCTTATTTTGGCTGCAGCTGTCAGTGTTGTATGGTGATATTGATACGATGTTGGCAGGGGGATAAGCGGCATTAGTGCGATTGTGTTTTGATGAGTCTGTCGTCCAGAGCTTTGACCTTTACCTCTGACCTCAGTTATCTAATAAACCTAAATGAGTGATTGTAGATGGGAGGCAAATGCTGCTTTTTCTGTGCTTCTGAAGGTAATTGTACCTGACTCAGAATTGCACAGCTGACACACCTCGTCTTTAAAACCACTCGTCATCTTTAGCATGTGTTTATATGCTTCAGCTCTCGCGTCCTCTCACATTTATTAGCTGCGTGGTCTGACTCGCTCTTTTATCTTGAGGCGTAAGAGTCACATCTCTTCCCCTGTAATCCTGCTTTCCCCCGTGGCTTTCTTCTCTCTTATCTTGATTTATTAGCAGCGTTTGCTAAAGTCAAACACATGCTACAGCACTAAGGCTTGTGTTACTCTTTCATATTTGAAGTCTTGAAGGAAGTGGTTGTTGCCAACGGTGACACTCGTCTAGTGTGCACACTTGTGAGACGCCGCAGCAGATTTTGAATTAATTTGAAAATTGATATTTGCATGATGGTAAGTCTGTGGTTGTTTGGCTCTTGCTAGATGTTTGTGAGGATGTTCTGGGTGGTCAAGAAAAGACCTGTTCACCGCAACACAAATGCATTCAAATTCGGCCTGATTTTCGGCAGACTGGCTCAATAAATAAAGCAAGCTAATTCTCTCAGTAATACCCTGGTTGTCCCCAGTGCACAAAACACTAAGCAACTTTCTGTTTTTGGCACCCACTTGTTTCAGACATGAAAGGAAATCAAACCGTATATACAATTTAAAAACATTTTTGTGCACATAGTTTTATGCAACAGCTCTGCAACAGCTCTGGGCATGTGACCAAAAGTGTGAATCTTATTGGCTGGCCAGCTTTATTTGCAGTGCAATTAAAAGAGATTAAAACATCAACAGCAGGAGAATGTTGTCGTCTGTCTGAACAAGTGCATTAACAATTGTTCTTTTAAGTTATAATGTTTATTGCACTGGATTCTCTCACCAAAATTTGCCTGGGTGTGCACAGACCTTGTAATGTAAATGAACAATGTGTGCTTTCTCCATGTCACCTGCCCTCAGATCTCCTCATGTTTTTACCAGTCAAAAGTCAGATATGCCTGCTTATTTGATATAAATACATCCGGCTTTCAAATGTCTGACCGATGAGTTGTTTATTTGCTTGTCTTATTGTCCACTGAATGAAAACCATGAATCCAGTGGCATAGAAAAGTGATAGCTCTTCTAAGCAAACCACATGATTTGAGATACAATACAATTCATGTCTGTAATGAATTAAGTGAGTGTGTGTGAGCGAGCGAGTGAGTGAGTGTGAGCGAGCGAGTGAGTGAGTGTGAGCGAGCGAGCGAGTGTGTGTGAGCGAGTGAGTGAGTGTGAGTGAGTGTGTGTGAGTGAGTGAGTGAGTGAGTGAGTGAGTGAGTGAGTGA
>NW_015548286.1:31721-34348 GCF_001515605.1 Sinocyclocheilus anshuiensis
GAGTGAGTGAGAGAGTGAGTGAGTGTGTGTGTGTGTGTGTGTGTGTGTTTATAGATGTAAGCTCGGAGACTGTCGGAGGACAAACAGAACCTGTTTGACAGCTGCAGTGCTCAGGGGTTTTTACTTTAAACTTCATTAAAGAGAGCAGCTGCGTTGCGTCTGAAGACACTGAGGAATTCTAATAACAGACTTTAGGCCCTGAAGTTAAAAGTTGTTTTCTGATCTTTCTGCTGGAGTATCTGACAGATCTGTGAAGTGATTCTCTCTGCACTATACGAGCGAGTGAGTGTGTGCGCGTGTGAGCGAGTGAGTGTGAGTGTGTGTGAGCGAGTGAGTGTGTGTGAGCGAGTGAGTGTGTGTGTGAGCGTGCGAGTGTGTGTGTGCGAGTGAGTGTGTGTGTGTGTGTGTTTATAGATGTAAGCTCGGAGACTGTCGGAGGACAAACAGAACCTGTTTGACAGCTGCAGTGCTCAGGGGTTTTTACTTTAAACTTCATTAAAGAGAGCAGCTGCGTTGCGTCTGAAGATACTGAGGAATTCTAATAACAGACTTTAGGCCCTGAAGTTAAAAGTTGTTTTCTGATCTTTCTGCTGGAGTATCTGACAGATCTGTGAAGTGATTCTCTCTGCACTATACTAAACTGGGCCATTCTTTGCATGATTGATTTTGTTTTCTGATCTTTCTGCTGGAGTATCTGACAGATCTGTGAAGTGATTCTCTCTGCACTATACTAAGCTGGGCCGTTCTTTGCATGATTGATTGATGTTTGGTGATAATGTGAACACTTTGCAGTTCTCAGTCAGAACGTCAAATGATTAGTAATGCAAAAACATGATGAAATGAAATGGTGTGTCTCCATCATTTTACTTGTTATCGCTCAGATGATCGTGAATGCTTGGGTATTTATGATAGCAGGGCATAAGGCTGTGTTCGGTGTGTTTCACATCACACATAAGCAGTGTGAAATAGTATGGAGTGAAATAATGAGAGAGGAGTCATCTCGTCTTTGTGTGTAACTTTACTGAACAAGAAGTAACTAATTGTAGCAGAACAATAGTGCAACTAATTGTAAACCAGTTGAGAGCGCCGACTGCCAATCCCCGCTCTGCAGCTGCTCACGGGAAATGTAGTTTGTTTGAACACATCGTAAAGGTTTATAACAAAGTGATCTTAAATATTAAATCAACTAATTATTGTAATTCAGTATAGCTTTATACGATATCAATCAGTTACAGCTAGTGAGTTGTAATGCATTGGATTTGCACGACAGACTTTTTTTGATGAATGTTATTACAGCGCATTTTAACAGTGTTTTGTGTGTTATGAGCAAAACTAGGCTCAGTGTCGAGTCTCCTGCTGCACACAATCACACCTCTCACACAGACACTGTGAAGACCTGCTAATATGGGCACCAAAATAAATATGCACCGCATGCATGTAAAACCAGCGTACGGTTTCACAACAGGTAATTTAACATGAAAGCAGAGTAAGATTCCAAGGCTTTTTGCTTGTAGAAAATATCAAATTTTCATAATAAAAATAAGTGAGCGAACAGTTTGTCTTTGTACCCATATTTACAGTGGAGGATGGCTGATGGCCAGTTGAACACTTATACACCACTGTTCAAATGTTTGGGGTTGATAAGATATTTTTTATTATTATGTTTTTGAAAGAATTGCATTTGTTTGATCAACAATACAATATTGTGAAATATTACGTTTTATTATTACTTGTGTATCATTCATTTAAAATAACTGTTTTATATTTTAAAATGGTATTTATTCCTGAATTTTCACTGCATTTTCATTACTCGTTAGTGTCACATGATCCTTCAGAAATCATTCTAATATGCTTTCAGGATTCTTTGATGAATAGAAAGTTAAAAAGAACAGCATTTATTTGAAATAGAAATATTTTGCAACATTATGAATGTTTTTACGGTCACTTTTGATCCATTTAAAACATCCTTGCTGAATAGAAGTTAGTATTAATAAAAAAATAAAAATAATCGTAACCACAAACGTTTGAACTGTAATATTATAAATCATGTAGTGCAAAAATGGTCATTGAAAAATAAAATAGCTGAAATTGGCTTCCCCCTAGGCATGGGCTGGTATGAGATTTTGACGGTATGATAACCTTAAGCAAAAATATAACGGTATCACGGTGTTGTCGTTGCAGCTCTAAAATGTGTTATTTAAAAAAAAAAATATATAAAAATCTACACTGAACACAATATATGTTGTGTTTAGCAACATACAGAATATTCGGAACAGTAGAATTTGTTTATTTTTTCTTTGATTTTTTTCCTAAAAAGAAGAAAAATGAAGACTGACATCTTTATTTAACCTAAATCTGTAATTACAGTTATTTAATTTTAGTTATATAATTCATATACATATCATTTCATACCATTTAGTTATATAATTTCATATACATAATTTTATTTAATAATAACCCAATTTGAAGCAAACACAGAATGTTCTGTTCTGACTAGCTTTGTGAAATAATACTATATGCCTGAATGAAGCAAACAGCAGAAGCTCTGAATGAGACACAGATTCACTCTGACAGCAGGAGGCGCTCATGGAACAGCAGATACAGTGTTTCCTTGGATACCGCTGTAA
>NW_015548286.1:34786-35781 GCF_001515605.1 Sinocyclocheilus anshuiensis
ACTGCACTCAACCTGAGGGATTCCTACACTTTCAGTCTTTGAGGAGACATGAAAAACAGCGCATACCGCAGGAACAGTATAACGGAAAATATTAGCAGTTTTGAAACCGCAACATTTTCAAATCACGGTATACCTTGAAACCGGTAATCGGCCCATGCCTACTTCCCCCATTGCATTATTGTTTTTTTATAACAAGCTGAAGTGTTAGTTCAGCTCCTCTGAAATAACTGTGTGTCTGTGTACTGTGAGCTGTTTATCACTGGCTGGATGCAGAAAAGACCCCTGTGTTACTGAACTGAAAGGCAGTCGCAGCAGTGTGACGGACCTCTGACACGTCCAAACACTGTGAGTGTGTGTGTGTGTGTGTGTGTGTGTGTGTGTGTGTGTGAAAATTTGATACCGGCATATCCCTAGAATCAATATATGGACACACACATGTAATTCCTGATGGACAAAATCAAGTCCTGCCTTATAAGTTTCTTCTCGTCTGAGAAGTCTTTTTATACAGATATATGCAATGATAGCAAAGAAAAGAGATGTAGATCTCTTACTGATGTTCTGCATGTTCATTTGGGAATCAAAGAGACCGTTTAATCCACAGTACATGCTTGTCAACTTTTATGTAGCTATAAACATTTACCATATTTTCTTGATGATTTTAAACCGCACAGGACTTTTCTAGAGAATATGGAGGGCAGCAGCAGAGTCATTTGAGGACACAAATGCTTTGATTAGATGGTCGACTGCTGTGCAGTTCTTGTCATCGAGCAGCATGCTTCCTCTGTGTGTTTGTGTACGTGATTCAAGGCTTTCAGAAATGCTGCATTGCTTTTTCATCTGTGGCTGATTTTGAGCTATTTCAGCTATATTTACTGGTTGGAGGTGTAACAGCTTACAGCTAGTCAGTGCTGTACTGATAACAGCCTATCAGTCCTATCAGTGTGTGTGTGTGTGTGTGTGTGTGTGTGTCTGTGTGTGTCTGTGTCTGTGTCTGT
>NW_015548286.1:35989-47784 GCF_001515605.1 Sinocyclocheilus anshuiensis
TGTGTGTGTGTGTGTGTGTGTGTGTGTGTGTGTGTGTGCGCGCGTGTAGATTAATGTAATTTACATTTCAGCTGTAAGATGATTATCTTAACAGCGCTTCAAGACACATTTAATACTAATTTAAAGGAATATCCAAACATGTAAAGGTTCAACCAAATATGAAATCTGTCATTTACTTGCCTTCAAGTTGCACCAAACCTTCTTTGCTCTGCTGAACACAAAAGATGATATTTTGAAGAGTGGTGGTAAACAAACAGTTTCTGGTCCCCATTGATTTCCATAGTATTTTTTTTTCCTTACTATAATATCAAAATATCTTCTTTTGTGTACAGCAGAAGAAAGAAATTCATACAAAAAATTCATTTTTTTGGGTGCACTATCCCTTTAACTTCGTATACCCTTTCATAAATAATGTATTATCAGTGAGATCAGCAACACCTCTTCAAGTTACAAGATCACCTGGGGTTAAAAAGATATAGTTGTATGCACTATTCTGATGTATTTCTAGTCCACTTGGCTCAAAATCGTAGTAAACAATCCTCTCTGCTTTTGTTCTCAGCGCGGGTCCTAAAGGAGACAACATCTACGAGTGGAGGTCCACTATCCTGGGTCCTCCAGGCTCCGTGTATGAGGGAGGAGTGTTCTTCCTGGACATCGCTTTCACTCCAGACTACCCCTTCAAGCCACCCAAGGTCAGAGCTCGCTCTTAGATAGTCACAGTTAGTGTGTGGGATGGACAGCCGTCTTCACTCACAAACTACAATTAAAAAATTAAAAAAAACAGAATTAATACTTTTGATTAAGCAAGGGGGCATTAAATTGATCACAAGTGACAGGAAAAACATTACAATGATTTCTATTTCAAATAAGTGCTGTTCTTTTAAACTTTTTATTCATCTTAAAAGTCCTGAAGATGTATCCACAAAGATATGAAGCAGCACAACTCTTTTCAACACTAATAATGATCTTAAGCAGCAAATCAGCATATTAGAGTGATTTCTGAAGGATCATGTGACACTGAAGGCTGGAGTGAAAATTCAGCTTTGCATCACAGGAATAAATTGCATTTTAACAGATATTGCAATAGTAGTTTTAAATTCTAATCATTCTAATGCCACTTTTTCTATGATACCGATACTTTCATTTTTGGTACTTGCTGATACTGATTATTGATACTTGTGTTTTCATCGCGTTTGTCATTTTTAAATCTTGAGCAGAGAAACCAAAAAGAATATGAATTTGTTTAGCAAAGAGATATTTCCTTCCGTTCTTTCATGCTTAATTATGCCTGGTATAATGCACAAGCTTCTGTTGCTTTCACTCTTCATTCTTCTGTGATATGATATCTGTATCATGCTATTTCTAGTTATATACATTGCCCTGTTCGTACAACAGCAGATGGAAATACTTGTAACTATAGTGACAGTTAATGATAGTGAGTATAGAAGCTTTGTGTCATGTTTTGACTCTGAATTCTGATTGGATGAGCCTTGCTGGAAGCTGCTGTCAAATGCATAGAAACACACACCTACACCACACGCTCAGTATCTTGTGTCATTAGGCTAAGTGTTAAAACACACACACACACAGAGGTTCTGTGTTTTCTGTACTGGAGAGTGACTCGCTCTCAAAATTAGGTTGTGACTCCTCATCTTTCAGATTATGAAATCGTTCAACCAAATTATTCAATTATAAAATTGTTGAAAAAACAACTATTGTAATTCCTTGAGCTGAGGCTTTACGGTGTTCATCGGGGCTGTAAAGAAGGACGTGAGGGTTTGTACAAACCTCATGAGAAGAAAAGCCTCTGGTTTAGGACTAAATGCGTAAAGAGCAATCAGTTATTAAAGGACACAAGGGCTTATTCTTAAGAGAGTCTGTTGTGCTGTTCTGATGTGTTCAGGTGACGTTTCGCACAAGAATCTACCACTGCAACATCAACAGTCAGGGTGTGATCTGTCTGGACATCCTGAAGGACAACTGGAGCCCGGCGCTCACCGTCTCCAAAGTGCTGCTGTCCATCTGCTCTCTCCTCACAGACTGTAACCCTGGTAAGACACCGGCTCGGCTCGGTTGAGGAGATGTTGGCTGATAGAGCTGGCAGGCGCTTGTTAGCTGGTCGTAGGCTGGAGCTCCAGTGTTTGTCAGTATGCTGGAGCTCCACCTGTTTGACCGAGACGACAGCAGAGCAGTTACAGGTGTGGGCATCGATACAGCCGCTTCATGCTCATGTATGAAACTGCACACATCTTTCTGTTCATCTCATGTCTGAGCTGCTTTGGTGAGTATATGAAACCGTGTCAGTCGCCAGATGGCCGGTAACATTTTTAGAAATTCTAACAATGCAATGTTGTGAGAACATAAACGTGAACAAATGTGAACGACGCTCCGTACAGTTAACAGGTCAGTACTGCTTCATCACAAAAGTTTAAGCCTTTGCAGTGTAAATATTCAAGAGCTAGAACACATGAAAGGAGACGCGTTACTCTCGCGCTGTGTGAGAAGTTTAAACATCCGAAACCCCGGCCTGAAAGCTGTGTCTTGAGCTCTGCTTCCTTCCTGCGCTTAAATGGACAAATTAACACAAAATTGTCAAAAAAAAAAAAAATTCCGTCTCGGTGAGTATCCTAGTAAAGTAATCGGTTCTAAAGTGAACGTGAACAGCTGAGAAAGAAACCGGACACGAACCGTGTGCGACGCAATGTGTCAAGAGACGACAGAACCCAATATAATCAGTGATATTGTCTCCACAGGATGCGACGCGTTACTCGCGCTGAGTGGGAAGTTTAAACATCCGAAGCCCCGGAATGAAAGCCGCGTCTTGAGCTCTGCTTCCTTCCAGCGCTTCAACGGACAAATTCACACAAAATTATGTCAAAAATTACCGTCTCTGTGAGTATCCTAGTAAAGTAGTTGGTTCTTAAGTGAACATGAACAGCTGAGAAAGAAACCGAACACGAACCGTGCACGTCGCAATGTGTCACAAGACAATAGAACCCATTATAATCAGTGATATTGTCTATACAGGATGCGGCGCGGCGCGACAAATCCCCGAAAGTAAACGGATTCTCCGTTCTATTTCTGAAATAGTCCAAGCAACGGCCGCTTTGTCGCATCTTCAAGCTGCTGCGGTGTAGACATGGTGTTAAAGTGATAGACACAGAATTCCAATAATCCTGCTGTTGTCTGCGTTTTTAATCCTGAGCAAAGAAAATAGGACAAAGAAAAACTTGAACTTTAAAAAGATATAAAGACTATAGTGTTACTTGATTAGCATAATTTATTACATTTCTGTAGGCTACCTGAAAATCACTGTTAGACCTGCCTGAAATGCACCGCTTCTATTTGTATCTTTGTTGTATAGTAGGCTATTTTGTGCTATTGCTTGTAATTTGATTTGCTCTTATTTTACAACCATTTACTAGTCTTTAAAAATGTAGCCTATTACATTTTTATTGGTTAAGCTAGTAGTTTTAGCAGGTATCAAAACTGGAATCAAGGATTGTGATTTTTTTTTTGCTATTATCTAAAATTTTGGTGTCATAACTGCCTGTTTTTTTTCCCATGGCTGGTAAAAAATATTTCTGGCCGGTAAATTTCCTAGTCACCGGCTAATGGCAGGTCTGGCAAAAAGTTAGTTTTAGGCCCTGCTTATAAGGAAAAAAAGGCCAAACAAAGGCTTTGTCGCAGCCTGAGCCCTGAATGCATGTGCTTACTGTATTTATGTGCCACACCGGGTCAAATTTGTTGAGAGAACAAAATAAATAAATCACAGCGGTGTAAGTCACATTTTATTATATTCAGAAATAATGTAAAATACTAGTAAATAAAATGCTTACAAACATTATCAAATATGTATTGATAGTTCAGCTCACTCCACAACAAATGCTTTAAATGTAACCAAACAGAACAGCAATGAAAAATACAAGCATAAAACAAACAAGTCATCCTGGCATTCGTTATAAACATTATTCATTAAAAAAAACTGCAAGCCTAAACCAATTTAAAGTAAAACTGAAAGTAATGGCATGTGTGAAATGTGCTATCAGTGCATCCAGTGTACTGAGTTTTAGAGCACAGGAGGTGTTTGTAACCTGGTGAAACGTGTGTCTTCTTCTGCAGCTGATCCTCTGGTAGGAAGCATCGCCACGCAGTACACAACCAACAGACCAGAGCATGACAGGATAGCCAAACAGTGGACCAAACGCTACGCCACATAGTTTCCTCCGGCCGCAGAGCGCCACTGCCTGCCGGACACCAGCGGGGATGTAAGAGGAAATGGGGGGATGGGCATCCATAGGGTAGAGATAGAGGGTGGATTTTATGATGGAATTTAAATTCCCATTTCAATTGTTTTCTTTCCCTGCATTTTTTTCCCCCCATTGGCTCAAGTAGCATCATGATTTGACAAAAATGGATCTTAATGTGTGTTTTCTTTGCCTTCCTGTTGTAAATTGGTTTTATTTGTCAAATGAAGTCACAGCATGAGCCTAAAGCAAGATTGTTCCATGTATGTATTTTCCCCACCAATATTAAAGTTGATGTTGTTGTACAGAGTCGTGCAGTATCTTTCAGTGCAAGCATTCAGATTCATGATGCATTCATGATGCAGTCAGTGGTCCTAAAATAGGCTTAATTTGCTTTATGGAAAATGTAGGCTGATTTCTTTTAATTCCAATAATCCTGCTGTTGTCTGCGTTTTTAATCCTGAGCAAAGAAAATAGGACAAAGAAAAACTTGAACTTTAAAAAGATATAAAGACTATAGTGTTACTTGATTAGCATAATTTATTACATTTCTGTAGGCTACCTGAAAATCACTGTTAGACCTGCCTGAAATGCACCGCTTCTATTTGTATCTTTGTTGTATAGTAGGCTATTTTGTGCTATTGCTTGTAATTTGATTTGCTCTTATTTTACAACCATTTACTAGTCTTTAAAAATGTAGCCTATTACATTTTTATTGGTTAAGCTAGTAGTTTTAGCAGGTATCAAAACTGGAATCAAGGATTGTGATTTTTTTTTTGCTATTATCTAAAATTTTGGTGTCATAACTGCCTGTTTTTTTTCCCATGGCTGGTAAAAAATATTTCTGGCCGGTAAATTTCCTAGTCACCGGCTAATGGCAGGTCTGGCAAAAAGTTAGTTTTAGGCCCTGCTTATAAGGAAAAAAAGGCCAAACAAAGGCTTTGTCGCAGCCTGAGCCCTGAATGCATGTGCTTACTGTATTTATGTGCCACACCGGGTCAAATTTGTTGAGAGAACAAAATAAATAAATCACAGCGGTGTAAGTCACATTTTATTATATTCAGAAATAATGTAAAATACTAGTAAATAAAATGCTTACAAACATTATCAAATATGTATTGATAGTTCAGCTCACTCCACAACAAATGCTTTAAATGTAACCAAACAGAACAGCAATGAAAAATACAAGCATAAAACAAACAAGTCATCCTGGCATTCGTTATAAACATTATTCATTAAAAAAAACTGCAAGCCTAAACCAATTTAAAGTAAAACTGAAAGTAATGGCATGTGTGAAATGTGCTATCAGTGCATCCAGTGTACTGAGTTTTAGAGCACAGGAGGTGTTTTTAACCTGGTGAAACGTGTGTCTTCTTCTGCAGCTGATCCTCTGGTAGGAAGCATCGCCACGCAGTACACAACCAACAGACCAGAGCATGACAGGATAGCCAAACAGTGGACCAAACGCTACGCCACATAGTTTCCTCCGGCCGCAGAGCGCCACTGCCTGCCGGACACCAGCGGGGATGGGATGGGGAGGAGCTGTAAGAGGAAATGGGGGGATGGGCATCCATAGGGTAGAGATAGAGGGTGGATTTTATGATGGAATTTAAATTCCCATTTCAATTGTTTTCTTTCCCTGCATTTTTTTCCCCCCATTGGCTCAAGTAGCATCATGATTTGACAAAAATGGATCTTAATGTGTGTTTTCTTTGCCTTCCTGTTGTAAATTGGTTTTATTTGTCAAATGAAGTCACAGCATGAGCCTAAAGCAAGATTGTTCCATGTATGTATTTTCCCCACCAATATTAAAGTTGATGTTGTTGTACAGAGTCGTGCAGTATCTTTCAGTGCAAGCATTCAGATTCATGATGCATTCATGATGCAGTCAGTGGTCCTAAAATAGGCTTAATTTGCTTTATGGAAAATGTAGGCTGATTTCTTTTGATTATGGAATGAAATGTGATTTGTGACAAAACTTCCAAATTGGTGATTTAGGATTATGTTGAATAGGACGATGAAAAGATTATAGCACATGTTGTTTATTAATCTTACCTTACAGACGACTCTTGGCCAATATTACAGCAGTTTACAGGTGTATTATTGTAATGGTAATCACATCTGTATTATTGACAGCGACGAACAGAAATGAAAAGTCAACAGTCCATCCAGTCAGTAAGCATTTATTTGGTTGAATCGCCTCGTTGCATGGTGAATAATGCACGATATGTCTTTAGGTAGCTTTCATTTAAATTAGAACGGGTTACTAAGACAAGGATTTCACAAATGTCCATTGATAACTACTGGAATTCTCCTCTACTGAGTTTTCCTGTGCTCTACACAAACACAGCTACAGGCTTCATCGCATGACTACATGATTATAGCTTTGGGTTTCTAAAGCTTTGAGATGAAATGCGAGAACAGCTGAGTTAGTTTTGGGAATAATGCTGGAAGACATCATCATACACACCATATGGCTTTAACATAACCTAATGTTGCCATATTTTTATGAACTGACATCTTAAAGCACTTCATGCCGGACTGAAGTTCACATCTGAAGGACAGAAGAAGCACTGAAATCGACCGTTTTCTTTATACTGTCCCATTATATGATATTTTAAATGCACGCAACTGGTCCAACTGGTGTTTCTCATGTCCGAGCCATATTCTAGGGGTGGGAGAAAAAATCGATTCTCCGCTGCATCATGATTCTCAATCGATTCTAAACATTTTGGAATGGATTCTTCTGAGCTTGTTTTTTCCCCACGTTTGGCACGTGCACGTGCTGGAGAGAGTCGCAGCAGCATTCACTGGACACTGTGCAGTGCACAGAGAGACACATGCGCATCGCATCCTCCTCGACAGCAACCAGTCTGGTTTCAGAAGTGGACATTCGACCGAGACTGCCTTGCTCTCAGTTGTTGAAGCCCCAAGACTGGCAAGAGCGGCTTCCAAATCTTCTATACTTATCTTGCTGGATCTCTAAATTCATTACTTCAGAGTTATGTGCCTCTAGAAGCTGGCGTTCTGCAAGTGAACGACGCATTATTGTGCCATCTCAAAGAGCTTCAGCAGCTGAATCCTTAGCCATCTTCAAGAAACGGCTAAAAACACATCTCTTCCATCTGTATTTGACCCTTTAACTCTAGCACTCTCTATTCTAATTCTATTCTTTATAAAAAAATGTAAAAAAAACTTGCCCCTTTTAGACTTTTTAAACTTGCCCCTTTTGTTTTCTTTTAAAAAAAACTAAAACTTGCTTCTCTAATCTTTTTGTATTCTATTTGATTTCATTTTATTTATTATACAATTAACAAAAGCAAAAAAGGCCTCTAACACTAGCTTGCTCTATTCTTTTTCTATTCTATTCTATCTTTCTTTTTATTTATTATATGATTTTTTTTTTTAAACCTTTCGTGTACTGCGTTAAGCTGAGACTTGTTATAGCACTTGCATATTATTGCTCTTTTGTTGATTTTGATTGCTTCCATTGTCCTCATTTCTAAGTCGCTTTGGATAAAAGTGTCTGCTAAATGACTAAATGTAAATGTAAACTATGATTGTCTGTAAACTTTCGGATACTTAATGCACTCTCAGATACTGTTTATCACTTGTAATTGTCTTTTTCCCCCTTTAATATTTTATATTTGCTTGTATGTTTTGAAGCTATATTTAGTTGGTTAAATTATTTATTTATTTATTATTAATTTGTAATTATTTGTAAAAAGTAGCCTGCTTATATAATTTAATAAAAATGCGTAAAATAAATTTGATATAAAATGTATTTGAAAATGTAGCCATGTGCAGTAAAATTGAAAATGCAATGCATGGTGATATCGAAATTGAATCGAATCGTTAACATGATAATCGTAATTGAATCATGAAGCCAGTGAAGATTCACACCCCTAACATATTCCATCCCAAAATACATTTAATTAATTTAGAAAACACAAATTATATTTGCATAAATAAATGAAGCCTATAATGTAAAATAGATATAATATATAATTCTATAATATATTTAAATTGTAAAATACAGTATTGAATTAACAGAACCATAAATGAGAATAATGATAGTTACAAAAACTCAGGTGTTAAATCTGGAAGAACTGTGCTAATGAGAATGAAATCTTTTGCTTTAGAGTTTCAGAATACAGTTTTTAATGGTCTAAAAACATCTTAACAGTCCAAAAATAAGTTCTTATTCTTCCGATTCATTTTAGTGTTTAAACAACGTTTGCATGAGATTTGTCTGACTAGTCATTTTCCTTTCACTGCAGCAACTAAAGCAACGAATTCTCAACTTCTGTGATTGACTGGCTATAGTAAGCCGAGCCTAGTGATGCAGCAGTATCTCTATGAGTGCCCTGCATTTATATGTTCGGCTATTTTCCATCAGTGCACACAAATACAACAACAACAAAAAGTTTAGTGCATGTATTTCTGAGTGTAAATAGATCTAGTCCTAGCTAACCTCTTTCACTAGAAGCCCTTAATCTTCTACAGTACCAGAGAGGAGTCTAGAGTGCTGATGTGTGGTAGTGTGAGCTGCTCAGATGTCGCTGGACGGGGTGCCCTTGCTCTTGCGGCCGGGCAGAGGGAAGGCGGACTTGCTCTGCGGCTGAGTGAGGCGGCTGGTGAGGCTGGTGAACGGCTCGATCAAAGAGCTTCTGTCTGTGACAGTCACCTCCCAGAGTTTGAGCTTCTCGCCGCGAGCCCACTGCTGCGCCGCGTCCTGATCCACCTGCCTCCGCTCGCGCAGGTCACACTTATTCCCCAGCACCATCACCATCACCTGCACACACAGACACTCATGCACACACAGACACACACACAGCCACACACTTACACACACAAACACACACACACACAGAGACAGACACACTTACAGACGGACACACACACACAGAGACAGACACACACACACACACACAGAGACAGACACACTTACAGACAGACACACACACATTCACACACACACACACACACACACACACACACACAGACACTCACACACACACACACACACACACAGACAGACAGACACACACACAGACGGACACTCACGCACACACGCACACAGAGACAGACACACACACACACACACACACAGACGGACACTCACGCACACACACACAGACACACACACACACAGACAGACAGACACACACGCACACACAGACACACACGCACAGACATACGCACACGCACACACACACAGAGACAGACACACTTACAGACAGACACGCACACACACACACACACAGACAGACAGACTCACACATAGACACACACTCAGACACACACACACACACTTACAGACAGACACACACACACACACACACACAGACAGACACACTCACACATAGACACACACTCACACACACACACACACAGAGAGAGACAGACAAACACACAGACACACACACAAACACACACACACACAAAGAGACAGACACACACACACAGACACACGCACACACACACAGATACACAGACGCACAGACACACACACGCACAGACACACACACACAGACACACTCACAGACACACACGCACACACAGACACACACACGCACACACACACAGACACAGACACACACGCGCACACACAGACACACACAGGAGTCTCTTAGTGCATGTTTACACAGACTAATTGTAATAAAGGGTATTAGGGCTTGTTTTGGTTGTGAACGTTGTGTTACTATCCCTTATGCACTGTTGGGGTCTGGGGAGACCCCAAATTTACATATACATTTAATCATTTAGCAGACACTTTTAGCCAAATTGATTTACAAATGAGGGTAATAGAAGCAATCAAAACAACAACAGAGCAACAATATATTGTTATTGTCTGAATAATATATTGTTGAATTGGCTGGAAGAACTGCCAAGTGAGCGTTGCAATAGTCCAACCTGGACAGAACATGAGCTTGAACAAGGAGATGTGTAGCATGCTCCCATAGAATGGGCCTGATCTTCCTAATTAGGTTTGCTTATAAACCCAAGCATCCTGACTGCACACCGTGCGAGCAGAACATAAGGACACAAGTACATAAATCAAATGACACAAAGCTGGTGCTGGTTGTGACCAGTTATTTTTTGTAACTAAATATATATATATATATATATATATCACATGATCCTTCAGAAATCATTCTAATATGCTGATTTGCTGCTTATTGGTACTGTTATTATCGATATTAAAAACAATTTTTGCTGCTTAGTATTTTGTGGATTTTTTTTTTCTGGATACTTTGACGAATAGAAAGTTCAAAAGAACAGCTTTTATTCGAAATAGAAATCTTTTGTAACATTATAAATGTTTTTACTCTCATTTTTGATCAATTTAATGCATATTTGCTGAATAGAAATATTAATTTCTACTAAAAACACACACACACACCAAACATTGGAATGGCAGTAAATCATGGTTTCTGCATAAATATGAAGCAACACAACTGTTTTCATAAATTATAACATAATTACCATAAGACATTGATAATAATCAGAACATATTCAGCATATTGGAATGATTTCTGAAGGATCCTGTGACACTGAAGATTGGAGAGTAATGATGCTGAAATATATATCTTTCATGCCTCTTTTTTGTCTCTGGACTTGTCTATCTCCTTCTTCAAGAGCTCGACTCTTCTGAAGGACTCCAGGCTGTCGACGCTGTAGACCAGCACGAAGCCGTCAGCCACGGAGAAGAAGTGTTTGGGTAAATCCAGGCCCTCTCGCAGACCTCTTGTGTCGTAGAGGCGTAACTGCTCCCTCACGCCGCGGTCTGTCTCCACAGACGCCACGTATATGTCCTCCTGAGTGTCGCTCGATTCTGCACCTGACACGGGACAGACGTTCTTCATCATGACTGAGCATTCATTATGTGACTGTCTGAGTAACAAATGCATGACCCATACATTCTGGACGTATAACTCTCCAATGCACATGTTGAAAAGGCATACAATGCATTCATATTAACTGACAAACAATCATTTATTTTTAACAAATAACCAAACGAATATTCAATATACTACAAATGTAGTACTAATTGTAATGTTTGTAATATTTGATCAAAATGTTAGATTGATTATGTGCCTACAAACATAGAAATATTGTAAGATCCTATAATTAATGTATGCATCTCAATATTTAATAACATCTAATGATGAATAATGCAATAATTACAACAAAGAAATGGGAGAGAGAGAACGCAGCATTAAGAGTAAAGAGCAGCAAATAAAGCCACAGTCTTTCAGAGGTGAAATATAGTATAATTTAGCTAAATGCAGTGTAATTGTTAGAATACTCCACAGCATTTCTATTCTATTTTGGCCTTTTTGTATTTTATTATGAGTCTATCTATAATGCTCAGTGAGCTTGATTCAGTCGGTCTGTAAGTTAGTAAGAACTCATGCTGATTTTTACATATCTAATTCACCACTAACTCTTATTATGATGTCTTTAAAAACAAAGCATTTCTTATTGCTAGACTGTTAGCAGGTGTTATGCAAGTGTGAAAAGTAATATATATATATATATATA
>NW_015548286.1:49747-62359 GCF_001515605.1 Sinocyclocheilus anshuiensis
CACGCACACACAGACACACACTCAGAGTCAGCGTGACAACATCTCCAGCAGTTTCACCAGACCACAGCTAATCATCTGCATCATGACTTACTTACAAATCAGAAGAAATTCATTATCGGACAATGTTTGCCACTCTTATTTATTTTAAATCAGATATATTTTATTTTTTTAAATGGCATATTATCTATCTATATACAGTACTTGTCAAAAGTTTGGAAACATTATGATTCTTAAATGTTTTTAATGAAGTCTCTTAAGGCTGCATTTAGCTGATCAACAATACAGTAAAACAGCAATATTATGAAATCTGGAATTGGAATATATATATATTTCAGTCGGTCTGTAAGTTAGTAAGAACTCATGCTGATTTTTACATATCTAATTCACCACTAACTCTTATTATGATGTCTTTAAAAACAAAGCATTTCTTATTGCTAGAGTGTTAGCAGGTGTTATGCAAGTGTGAAAAGTAATATATATATATATATACACTGCCATTGAAAAGTTAGGGATCTGTAAGATTTTTAATGTGTTTTAAAGAAGTCTCTTCTGCTCATCAAGGCTGCATTTATTTGATAAAAAATACAGATAAAACAGCAATGTTGTGAAATATTATTACAATTTAATATAATGGTTTTCTATTTTAATATACTTTAAAATGTAATTTATTTCTGTGAAGCAAAGCTGAATTTTCAGCATCATTACTCCAGTCTTCAGTGAATGAATAGAAAGTTCATGTAACAGAACTTATTTGAAGTAAAACTCTTTTGTAACAACATCATTTCTCCAGTCTTCAGTGTCGCATGATCTTCAGAAATCATTATATGACGCTGATTTATTATCAGTGCTGGAAACTGATGTGCTGCTTAATATTTGATATTTTTCAGGATTCTTTGATGAATATAAAGTTAAAAAGAACAGCATTTATTCAAAATAGAAATATTTTCTATCAATATAAGTCTTTACTACCTCTTTTTCAATTTAACACATGCATCCTTGCTGAATAAAAGTATACATTTCTTTCAAAAAAAGAAAGAAAAAAAATTACTGACCCCAAACTTTTGAATGACAGCGTATATTGTTACAAAAGATTTCTATTTTAAATAAATGCTGTTCTTTTTGACGTTTTATTCATCAAAGAATCCTGAAAAACTATCACAGGCTCCAAAAGAATATTAAGCAGCACAACTGTTTCCAGCACTGATAATAAATCAGCATATTAGAGTGATTTCTGAAGATCATGTGACACTGAAGACTGGAGCAATGATGCTGAAAATTCAGCTGTGCATCACAGGAATAAATTACAGTTTAAGGTATATTCAAATAGAAAAGTGTTATTTTAAATCATATTTCATATTTCCATATAAGGAATGATCCTCACACATACCTACAGTGTGAGAGGCGTACAGTAACTGCTCCAGGATGGCTGTTTTCCCCACAGACGCCATCCCACACACCACCACCTTACACCCCTTCCCCATAATCACTGCTGGAACAAACACACATCACATCACATCACCGACCAGAAGAGCAGTCGTGTAACAAACATCACAGATATATTCACAGCTATACGCAGAGTAACTGATTACATGTAATCAGATTACAAAAATAAAGTACTTGTAATTAGAGTAAACTACATTTTAAAATACTTGTAATCAGACTACAGTTACTTTTTATTGATTACATGATTGCATATTATTCACACAATAGCAATAAATTATTTATTGATTCTCCCTAATTCCTCTTTTTCATCGTTTAAATGTTCCTTTCTAAAATATCGATTCAGAAGTCACTGCGCAGGTTGCACAGAAACCAGAGGCCACAGCATTTGAGCACTGGATTTACAGAAATCATTTCAGTTTTAACAAGTGTTTTCTCGACATTTCAACACATTGATTTTTATTTGAATTATCACTCTGTAGGTTATTTAACCGTGTGTTACTTACGTCTTTGGAAGGCTTTTGTCTTTCAAACACATTCAAATGCACAGATTCACACACTTTTTGTTGTCATCTTTCACCTAATATATTTACTTGAAGTACACCTGAGATTTTAAAAGAAATATTTTAATAAACAAGTATCACATCTGCATGTTCAAGGGTCTCTGGCTGGTTAATGGTCACATGACAAACAAAATATTTCATTTTCTCAGTAAGTTTTTTTGTTTTTTTGATAGATTTTAATTTTTAATTTAACATTTTTATGATTTAATGAAGTATTAGCTTTTCATGAACCCCCTGCAGTTCCTTCACAAAGCCCAGCTTGGGAAACCTTGACGTAATATCATGTTTAATATATAATATATTAAAAGTATATGAATTGGCAAAACCTGACGCACATGCTCTCCAGAAAGCGCATTTTGATTTTCAGTGAAAAAATAATAATAAAAAAGATTAGCAAAAGATTTCACATCACAAGTAACGCAACTGACTTTCGCAATGCGAGCGCTTCTTTATTTTTAATGTTTGTTTGCCGATTTAATTAATAAAAAAGAAACATCCCCGATTTTCATTGTGGCCCCAGACATTCTGGACCCCACTGTGCATAACAGTGACAAGTGTTTAAAATGACATGAAATATCTGAATATATAGCCGAAATAATCTGCACGTAAAGCTCAGTTTGCTGTTTGTTATGAGATGCTTGTGAAGAAAAGATATTAGCATGCGTTCATTCATCAGTTAGAGGCACACTGAGAAATACTAACTCACCTCGCGGACTGACAGACGATAAACAATAAACATCTGATCGATGATAAATCAGATGATCGTCAACATGAGACTTCAGTGTGTGCTTCAGCTAATGTCACTTCCGGGAGACGAGCCCTCGCTTCTTCTTTTCCTGAACCCTTGCGAAAAGTGAAATCATACTATTTAGTCTGAAATTTCAGAAACATGTTGCAACGCTGGGTAGCTTGTTGGTTAAATACATTTGATGCTTTAAGTTAAAATCAAATTCCTAGCTAGGACTACATTTCCCAGAAATCTTTAACAACGGAGCCGGAAACACGATGGAACAGCCTCATAAAGCATTATGGGTAACTTTTCTCTCTCTTTCCGGTTAGTACGCCATCAAGTAAGCGAGACTCTTGTCATTTTTCTGAATGTAGAATCCATCAAAAATCTGAATGCGTTTAATATCATCCGAGTCACACCTTTCGTGTGTTGTGTGCGGAATACCTGAGCTTTACTCTCTGACGCTCATTTCCCGCCATAATGATGTGGCGCGCTGGTTTTAAAGCGGTTTGTGGAGAGGAGAGTTGCTGGCGCGTTTTCTTCCGTTTATGTCAAAACTGAGTTAAACGTTACGTTGTCATGTCATTTTCAGGAGTTCTATTTATAACGGTTATTTAAATCGCTGTCTGTGGTTGAAGAGTACAGTTGTGACTGCATGTAACGGTTGCCATGTTGGGCAGATATTACACTGCATTATTATTCTATAATCCCCCTGAAACAGCTGTTTTGTATCTGTGGACTGAGACATCAGATCGCTCTTACTCATGATAATATTAACTCATACACACTTGCTGGTTTATGGTTGATAAAAAGCTGCTCAGACATAAAGATTTGACTTAAAATGTATCTGGCCGTTTACGATGAAGTGCATAACGTGTTTCTTAATTTTTTTGCCGCCTTCAATTAAAAAAAAAAGTTGTCATTTGTATTAAAAATGTAAAAGTTCCATGCAGTCTCAATTAAGACTGGATTATGGTCATAAAGCAGTGAGTAAAATGCAGTTTATTAAAGCAATAAGCCCCGTGAAGCCGTGGTTTACAGTGAATTTATAACCGCTGAGGGGGTTTTAGGCACGACGTGAACGCCCCTTAGCTGTTATAAATGAAACGGTTATTCCATGTACGTAGTAAGGTTTCACAAAATAAAACAGAGCAAATAAAGTGTAATGATATTAATAAAAACAGTATTCTTCCACCAAACAATGAAAACGGTTGTGGTTCCAACAAAGTGGTTGCCGAGCAACACACAGAAGTAAACAAAGGTGTGTGTTTGTGGAGTAATTTACAACGGCTTCAAACGTGGCTCAGCCAATCAGAATCAAGCACCGGAACTCCGCTTTATAACATAGTTTTAGAGGCAGCATCATGTCAACTATCAAAACGCATATGACTTGTGTTGCAGTGTTTTCCCGGCGTGGTCGTTAACCTGACTTTTGGTGCTGCAGGTGAGGCATCATGGGAGCGTACAAGTACATGCAGGAGCTCTGGAGGAAGAAGCAGTCGGATGTGATGAGGTTTCTGCTGCGCGTGCGGTGCTGGCAGTACCGTCAGCTGTCGGCCCTTCACCGGGCCCCGAGGCCCACCAGACCCGATAAAGCCCGCCGGCTGGGATACAAGGCCAAGCAGGGTGAGTGGTGCTTTACTGGTTGAGCAGTGTTTTTGATCCAAATGAGTTAAGCGCCACGTTTAGCTGATACTCAATTGAAGATTGTCTCTGTTGTCTTGAGACTGTGCATCTTAGCTCTGTGCTTTCGTCCAAACAGGCTACGTCATCTACCGCATACGTGTGCGCCGTGGAGGCCGCAAGCGCCCCGTGCCTAAAGGTGCCACCTACGGCAAACCCGTGCACCACGGCATCAACCAGATCAAGTTTGCACGCAGCCTGCAGTCCGTAGCCGAGGTATGTGAGCAGCCTGAGAGGCGATCTGCTGTTAGACGCACTGACATCTTGCTACTTCATTCAGTGAAAGTGATCGACAATGCTCTCAGGTTTTAAATGTATGTGGGCACTTTTAAAAAGCATATGCAGGGCTTTATGGTTTGACATTTATGTTTTTTTATGACCTGTAATCCATGTCAATAATGGACGCATCTACACTGGAACTGATTTTAGCGAGTAAGCACCTAATCTGTTTAAAAGGCCTCAATCGCTTGAAATGTATTTGTCCATTGAGACAGGATTACTGTGTCATATTAGTGTCCGAGTTACAGGTACTTTAGAGTCAAGCAACAACTCTGTCTGAACAAACACCCTCGGTCCTGTGATAGTGCAGCAATGCACATTAACTTTTTCAGCAGCTTTGCTTCCAGAAGTATTTTTCCCACTTATTTTTGTCATAGGTATTGGAAAAAAGTCTTCACTAAAGAGAATCAAACCAACCAGCTACAAGGTTGCGTTACAAACTTGATTGAAACGAAAAAGTATTTAAAAATCTGACAAAAAGACAAAGTTACAAGACTTAACACTAAAGGAAAAAAAAAGAACTACAATCCCATGAAGCATGGCATTAAAAGCTATTTATTTCAAATTGATTTAAAGATGTTGTAAGATAGGATGCTTTTTTGCAAGTATCATACCGTATGGCTATCCGTATAAATGACAAAGTTCTTTTGGCTCATTTTGCTCACTGCTTTTTTTCTGATTGGTGGCGATTTCTTTGCATAATCATGGGTAATGTTTATCTTTCCTGGCAAAAAAATGATTATATATATATATATATATATATATATATATATATTGAGAGAGAGAGAGAGAGAGAGAAGAATACATGAGAGTGTGTGTGTGTGTGTGTGTGTGTGTGTGAGAGTGTTAGTGTGTGTGTGTGTGTGAGAGAGAGTGTGTGTGGGTGTGTGTGTATGTGACAGACAGCATCAGTTCAAATGCTTTGTGTGACTGCTGAACACACACACACACTCACTCGGTGATGTACTGTAAATGTTACTCCATCCTATATGCATGATGCAAAGTGGAATGGAGAGCATTTTAATGACAGTTGCACAGAATATAAATTGCACATCTAATTTATCAGCGGAAAAAGCTTTTAACACAGGTGTCCCAGTGGAGTATGTAACAGAGTAATGCAAAGTGTCATAATGATTCTTTCTATCTTCATTTGCAGCACTAATTTTCTATTATTTCATCACTTTAAACCTTACAACTTCTTGTGAATTGTTATCTTTCTTTAAAATAATTGTTTCTTGATATTTTTATCTAATTGAACAACATTCAGAAAGGTTTAGTAGATAACATTCTGTAGCTAGTTTATTGCTCTGCACGGTGAGTCTAGTAATGGTGAGTGTCAGGTGATCACTCTTATGAACCCAACACTAAACGTTCATATTTGAAGGCCGTTGTCTGAGTTCAGGAAGAGCCTGTGAATCTTTTAAACTCTTCCTTGTGGCGTCTCTAGCCTTGAAATTTTATTTTTGTCCTAACATATTTAGCCGTAGGTCCTAACACCCTGACCTCTGACCCCTGACCTCTGTGGCCGGAGCCTTGAATGGAAAAGCTAAGCAGTGTTTGGTGTGAGAACCAGGCACCATTATTGATCTTTGGGCCCTAACGTGACATTACTGAATCAGCAATAGATGCCAATTTAATACTAATCAATAATGTGTTAGAAATACATCTCCTTTGGACTCATATTTATAGTAAGGTTTACCCCTTCTGTCCTTCATTACTTTTTGCTTTCTTTTTTATGGTTTAGAATATTTAAGCTTAAAGTGATGTGTAGATCTGTACAGATTTAATATAAAGGAATACGGTTCAAAAATCAAATTGTTCAATAGCAATCAAGTCATGTCAAAAAATGTCAACAAAAATAATTTGATTGATTGATTTATGTATATATTTATGAATGCATGCATGTATGTATGTCCGTCCAGTGACTTACCTGATCATAGTTAAAACATATCGAAGTCACATAACGCCCCAAAATATATATTTTGCCTAAAAACAAAGCCTGTTCAAAGTTTATTACCAATGGTTGTAATGGGACATTATTTTCATGACAGATAAGCACAACTCTCTGTAATTCACTATTCTCAATATTATTCAATATTAGTCATAAGTAGCATGAGTATATTTGTAGCAATAGCCAACAATACATTGTATGGGTCAAAATGATCCATTTTCCTTTTATGCCAAAAATCATTAGGACATTAAGTAAAGATCATGTTCCATGAAGATATTTTGTACATTTCCTACCGTAAATATATAAAAACTTAATTTTTGATTAGTAATATGCATTGCTAAGGACTTAATTTGGACAACTTTAAAGGTGATTTTCTCAATATTTTGTTTTTTTTTGCACCCTCAGATTCCAGATTTTCAAATAGCTGTATCTCGGCCAAATATTGTCCTATCTTAACAAACCATACATCAATGGAAATCTCATTTATTTATGTATAAATCTGACCCTTATGACCCTTATGGTTTTGTGGTCCAGGGTCACATTTTATAGTAATGAGAATACACATTTTAATGGTTCTAAAAACAAGACTACATTTAAAACCTAAAATTTTGAATATTCGATTTTTTTTCACCCCATAAGGCTACCAAGTGATTCATGCTAAATCAGCTTAAGTGTAAATCTCTTTTCAACTTGGGGTGCACAGCAAACACCACATTTCTATAAATAGGCTACTGGCCATCAAAACGTCCCTTTGATGTACTGAGAGGTTAGTTGGCAGGGCATGGGGTCACCAGGGCGCTCCGGGTGTGGGCTGAGGGGCACAGGAGGCCCCGCAGGAGCAGTGAAAGTGTGTCAGTGGGTTATACTGACCCTAATGCAGCTGGGGGCGGAGCCGCCCTGAAGCGGGTCACGTGATCTGCAGCTCCGCTCTCTAGCAGGCTACGCTCACCCACTCTCTGCGCTAACCCTGCGTTTATCCACAACTCCGAGCTACAGCAAGTCCAGTCGACTCAGAGAGCGACCAGGGAGCCTGCAATAGACGCGAGGTCGTGTGGATGTGGTCTCTAGCCGCTCCGGGTTTTATTATAGCGTTTGAATTCATTTATTTTTTCTGTGATAACCCGAGGGTGTTTTTTATCCAATCAAAACGGCGCTAAGTAATTCGGACTCTCTGGTAGGTGTGTTAGAAATGCTCCTCAGGTAGTGTGTAGGTGGAGAGATCACACAGCGACTAGAGAGTTGCTGTAAACGGAGTGAAAACGGCACTAACACACAGGTGACTGCGGCTCTAAGCTGTCGGAGGACATGGATTTCACAAAGGCTGGTAAGATCAGCACGGTTTACATTTACTTCTGAATATGACTGTATAAGCGGTGGTATCTTCAGTGTAGTCTTATTTTAATAAATGACACCGAAACGTAGTTGCACGTGATGCCGCGAATGTTTACTGTGCATTGAGGTGTGGTTTGGGTTTGTATTACTTTATTTTCAGCAAAACTTAATTTTTGATTAGTAATATGCATTGCTAAGGACTTAATTTGGACAACTTTAAAGGTGATTTTCTCAATATTTTGTTTTTTTTTGCACCCTCAGATTCCAGATTTTCAAATAGCTGTATCTCGGCCAAATATTGTCCTATCTTAACAAACCATACATCAATGGAAATCTCATTTATTTATGTATAAATCTGACCCTTATGACCCTTATGGTTTTGTGGTCCAGGGTCACATTTTATAGTAATGAGAATACACATTTTAATGGTTCTAAAAACAAGACTACATTTAAAACCTAAAATTTTGAATATTCGATTTTTTTTCACCCCATAAGGCTACCAAGTGATTCATGCTAAATCAGCTTAAGTGTAAATCTCTTTTCAACTTGGGGTGCACAGCAAACACCACATTTCTATAAATAGGCTACTGGCCATCAAAACGTCCCTTTGATGTACTGAGAGGTTAGTTGGCAGGGCATGGGGTCACCAGGGCGCTCCGGGTGTGGGCTGAGGGGCACAGGAGGCCCCGCAGGAGCAGTGAAAGTGTGTCAGTGGGTTATACTGACCCTAATGCAGCTGGGGGCGGAGCCGCCCTGAAGCGGGTCACGTGATCTGCAGCTCCGCTCTCTAGCAGGCTACGCTCACCCACTCTCTGCGCTAACCCTGCGTTTATCCACAACTCCGAGCTACAGCAAGTCCAGTCGACTCAGAGAGCGACCAGGGAGCCTGCAATAGACGCGAGGTCGTGTGGATGTGGTCTCTAGCCGCTCCGGGTTTTATTATAGCGTTTGAATTCATTTATTTTTTCTGTGATAACCCGAGGGTGTTTTTTATCCAATCAAAACGGCGCTAAGTAATTCGGACTCTCTGGTAGGTGTGTTAGAAATGCTCCTCAGGTAGTGTGTAGGTGGAGAGATCACACAGCGACTAGAGAGTTGCTGTAAACGGAGTGAAAACGGCACTAACACACAGGTGACTGCGGCTCTAAGCTGTCGGAGGACATGGATTTCACAAAGGCTGGTAAGATCAGCACGGTTTACATTTACTTCTGAATATGACTGTATAAGCGGTGGTATCTTCAGTGTAGTCTTATTTTAATAAATGACACCGAAACGTAGTTGCACGTGATGCCGCGAATGTTTACTGTGCATTGAGGTGTGGTTTGGGTTTGTATTACTTTATTTTCAGCAGGAGAGCTCTAAGTAGGTTAACAGCGCCAGGCTTGTGTTGTTATGCCATAGATTGTGGGTTACAGTCTCCCGACTCACATAGACCGCTCAGCCTAGCCATGTGCGTCTGTGTTTACGCGTCCTGTGCGTCTGCTCTGATTGGTCGAGAGAAGTCGTGACGTACGTGTTGCATAATTTGCATGGCGGTATGGATGCATCTGCAGCTGCTGTTACACGTGAGGCGGCCGCAGTCTGACCCACCTTCCGAGATGGTCCTCAAGGCAGAACACAAGATCCAGGGGGCGTGGTAGGATCCAGATCCAACTCCTCCCACATTACATATCCCTAAACCCACCCATCTCCACCCCCTGATCCCTAAACCCACCCATCTCCCCCCCCTAGATGTGGATCCAACCCCGCCCCCAAGACATGCCTAATGTACCCTAATGTAAGAACACGCCAATCAACAGCTCAGCGGCATGACATTGTTTTTTTCTTTGTAAAGAAAATTAAATATAAACTAAATAGTTGAACTGAATTGAAAAATGGCGTTGGGATTTACTTTCATTTACGTTATTTATTTATTTAATTTTATAATAGGATTTGGATAAAGGAAGAAAAATTATCATTAGAGCCTCATTAGCTGTGTATATATATATATATATTAGTTTCCTTCTATTTGACTGATCAGCATGTGCTTATTTAATTTGATATTTTTTATCTTTGTAATTATTAACAAATAATAGCATGTTAACGTTTGAAAAAAAGTTGTTTGTTAGTTCTCAGTATTTCATTTGAGTTGAATTGTTTGCCGGTAAGACCTACACCCTGAAAGAGGTATTATGTAACGGTGTTACCTAACCATTGAGAGCGGGGCAGCAGAAATCAGGTCAACCCGTACAGAGAGATACATTACAGCCTGGTCCACTTTCTGACAATAAGACTGGCTGCAGCTTACAATAAAACATACGGGCGAAGATGATGTTTGTAATACCTATATGGTTTGCATTTACTGTGATGCATGTCAACAGATGCATGAAAAAGCTGGAATCAACCTCTAGGCCATGTCTCGTCCTCATATGCTTCATAATTTATATCCGCATATTAGGGTCCACGTGATTTGGAAAATTAACTCTGAAAAGTCATTTGACATTTGTTGCTCTTCTGTGTGTCATCCAGCAGGTGGAGTGATAGCTTACATTAGCTCTGCGAGCTCGGCCTCCAGTCCCGAGTCGTGCCACAGCGACTCCTCCAAGAGCAGCTATCAGTCCTGCTCTCCGCCCCACGTGGGGCAGGGCCAACAGGGCGAGACCCTCGCTGTGGCCCCTCAGTCCCGCCCACGGAAGACACGATCGTCCTCCACCGCCAAAAGCAGCATTACAAGTGAGAGACTGATCTAAATGAAAATAAAGGAATCTGTGGAGTGTTCTTAAAGTTCTTAAAGACTGATCATCTACAAATGTAACAATATTTTAAGGAACTATATGAATATGTTTAATTTTTCACATTTCTGTTGTCATAGTGTTAATTATTATGTAATAAGCATGTCAAAAATATGCTTTCTCATGTTTACCCTAATGTACATGTATTCACATTCCCTATGTAATTTTTTTTATGCAGTTTGATATGTCAGGGAGTTCAAAATGGAACAGAAATAGAAAAAAAAAAGTATTGTAGATTGGTCACATTAATCATAATAATGATGCAATGAGCTGATATTTGTCAATTAACATGGCAAGATTCATTATATTTGTCCTTGTGAGCTTGATCATGTAGTAATGGTTTTCTAGCTGTTTGAGGAAACAGAAGGAGAAAGCCAATCGGAGCGCAGAGAGAATTCCTTGTTCATCTGACCCTCTGTATTTCCGCTCCTGCAGAGATTAATGGGCTGGTGCTGCTATGTAAAGTGTGTGGAGATGTGGCGTCAGGATTTCACTACGGCGTTCACGCCTGTGAGGGATGTAAGGTGAGAAAACGTTAAGTGTTAGTGTGAATCGTCAGCCACATTTCAGTATATGATTTTAAGAACTAGAGGTTTAATTTAGTTGTTTCTGAGATACAGAGAAGTCAAAAGTTTAGAAAGGGGTGTCTGAAAAACTCATGTTTGTTCGGTTTTGCTTACTACTCAGTAAAGGCGGTTTGTGCTCATTTATAGTGTCTGTTTCTCTGTTAAACTGTCACTGTTGTTGAATTAGATGGGGCCAATGTGACACGGCTGTCATGCCTTATCTGGGTAACATCTACCTGTACATTGTCCTGAAAGGAGATGTCACTTTGCTTTATTTATGCCTAGAAAGCCTGTTTAACCATCAGAGCAAAGCTCCATGACAGAAGGGTGTCATCGGTCCTGAGCGGGACACCTGCTCTCCATACCGACCCCGAGGCTCGACACCTGTTACTCTCTGTGTGGGCTCTGTGACCCTGACACTGCTCTCTGTCTCTTTCACTTTTGCACCTGCAGGGTTTCTTCAGGAGGAGCATTCAGCAGAACATTCAGTATAAGAAGTGCCTTAAGAACGAAAGCTGTCCCATCACGCGCATCAACAGGAACCGATGCCAGCAGTGCCGCTTTAAGAAGTGTCTGCTCGTGGGCATGTCCAGAGACGGTGAGCTCCAGCTGGCATTGTGTCCCAGATACAAAGAATGGAATCGGTTACAGGCCGACATATTTGACCTCAGCGTTTAAACTTGAATAGATGAGCCCTTAAAAAAATTAAGAAATAAAAGTATGTTACCTTGCATGAACATTTGATCCAGATACATGTATAAGATGATACAGAGATAGATAGATAGATAGATAGACAGACAGACAGACAGACAGACAGACAGATAGACAGATAGATAGATAGATAGAGACAGATGATAGATAGATAGATAGATAGATAGATAGATAGATAGATAGATAGATAGACAAACTGATAGACAGATAGATATACAGACAGATGATAGATATATAGATAGATAGACAGATGATAGATATATAGATAGATAGACAGACAGATGATAGATATATATATAGATAGACAGACAGACAGACAGACAGATGATAGATAGACAGACAGACAGACGATAGATAGACAGACAGACAGACAGATGATAGACAGACAGACAGACAGATGATAGACGATAGATAGATAGACAGACAGACAGACAGATAGATAGATAGACAGACAGATGATAGATATATATAGATAGACAGACAGACAGATGATAGACAGACAGACAGACAGATAGGTATATAGATAGATAGACAGACAGACAGATGATAGATAGATAGATAGATAGATAGACAGACAGACAGATGA
>NW_015548286.1:63357-63575 GCF_001515605.1 Sinocyclocheilus anshuiensis
ATAGATATATAGATAGATAGACAGACAGACAGACAGATGATAGATATATATATAGATAGACAGACAGACAGACAGATGATAGACAGACAGATAGATGATAGACAGACAGACAGACAGACAGATAGATAGATAGATAGACAGACAGATGATAGACAGACAGATAGATGATAGACAGACAGACAGACAGACAGATAGATAGATAGACAGACAGACAGAAT
>NW_015548286.1:63676-63938 GCF_001515605.1 Sinocyclocheilus anshuiensis
AGATAGATAGATAGACAGACAGATGATAGATAGATAGACAGACAGATGATAGATAGATAGATATATAGATAGATGGAAAGACAGACGACAGATGATTATATAGATAGATAGACAGACAGATGATAGATAGATATATAGATAGATAAACAGACAGATGACAGATGGATATATAGATAGATAGACAGACAGATGATAGATAGATATATAGATAGATAGACAGACAGATGATAGATAGATATATAGATAGATAGACAGACAGATG
>NW_015548286.1:65318-74728 GCF_001515605.1 Sinocyclocheilus anshuiensis
ATGATAGATAGATAGACAGACAGACAGACAGATGATAGATAGACAGACAGACAGATGATAGATAGATAGATAGGTAGACCGACAGACAGATAATAGATAGACAGATAGATAGACAGACAGACAGACAGACAGACAGATAGATAGATAGATAGATAGATAGATAGATAGATAGATAGATAGATAGATAGATAGATAGATAGATAGATAGATAGATAGATAGATAGATAGATAGATAGATAGATAGATAGATAGATAGATAGATAGATAGATAGATAGATAGATAGATAGATAGATAGATAGATAGATAGATAGATAGATAGATAGATAGATAGATAGATAGATAGATAGATAGATAGATAGATAGATAGATAGATAGATAGATAGATAGATAGATAGATAGATAGATAGATAGATAGATAGATAGATAGATAGATAGATAGATAGATAGATAGATAGATAGATAGATAGATAGATAGATAGATAGATAGATAGATAGATAGATAGATAGATAGATAGATAGATAGATAGATAGATAGATAGATAGATAGATAGATAGATAGATAGATAGATAGATAGATAGATAGATAGATAGATAGATAGATAGATAGATAGATAGATAGATAGATAGATAGATAGATAGATAGATAGATAGATAGATAGATAGATAGATAGATAGATAGATAGATAGATAGATAGATAGATAGATAGATAGATAGATAGATAGATAGATAGATAGATAGATAGATAGATAGATAGATAGATAGATAGATAGATAGATAGATAGATAGATAGATAGATAGATAGATAGATAGATAGATAGATAGATAGATAGATAGATAGATAGATAGATAGATAGATAGATAGATAGATAGATAGATAGATAGATAGATAGATAGATAGATAGATAGATAGATAGATAGATAGATAGATAGATAGATAGATAGATAGATAGATAGATAGATAGATAGATAGATAGATAGATAGATAGATAGATAGATAGATAGATAGATAGACAGACAGATAATAGATAGATAGATGGATAGATAGATAGACAGACAGACAGCTAGACAGACAGATGATAGATAGAAAGACAGACAGACAGATAGACATACAGATGATAGATAGATAGATAGACAGACAGACAGACAGACAGATGATATAGTTTCAGCAGAAGTGTCAGTCTGTTAAAGTCTGTGAGCTGACCGTGTCTGTGCTCCTCAGCTGTGCGTTTCGGCCGGATTCCCAAACGAGAGAAGCAGCACATGCTGCTTGAGATGCAGAACGCCATGAGCAACATGATGAACAACAGCCACGGCAGCCAGCCCCTGGGCAACCAGACGTCAGCCAGCGATGCAGCTTCAGAGCACAGCAGCTCCGGCCCTTCCTCCCGCTCCCCCTCCACCTCCCCCAGGAGCCACCGATCCGAATCCAGCCCTGACCCCGAGCTGCTGAGCGCCATGGATACAAACACCAGCTCAGACTCCTCCAGCGCCACTGACAGCGGGGAGGAGGAGGTCATCGGCACAGTGACTAGAGCGCACCAGGAGACCTTTGTGTACAATCAGGAGCAGGCTAGCGTGCCTTCAGAGGCCCCTAACAACTACAGCCATTGCACAGAGAAGACTCAGGAGGTCTGGAACCAGCAGAACAATGCATCCTTAGAGAGCGAACAGAAGCCTCCATCAGATGGTGCTCCACAGGGACCTGAAGACTCGGGCTGTCCTGTCAGACTGCCCAACAGTAGCCCCGCTGGACCGTCTCTGCAGAACCTCTCTCTGAGAGCTCACAATGACAGTGACACCCAAGTCAATGGCAGCTGTAGTGTCCCAACATTCGCAAGGGTTAACAGGATGCACCTGGTGAGTTACACTACCAAAATAGCAATATACCACAATTCCAGTGGTCTGTAGAAATACTCATGATTCTCGTTCACAGGTTTGCCCCATGAACACATGTGGATCCTCAGAAGTCGGGTCACAGTATTTGGGAGGAGTTCTCCATGAGCTTCACCCCAGCCGTCAGAGAGGTGGTGGAATTTGCAAAGCGCATCCCAGGATTCAAAGACCTGTCCCAGCATGACCAGGTCAGCCTGCTGAAGGCCGGCACCTTTGAGGTATGTCCAAATAAAACCTGGACTGAAATCACTCCTGTGAACTGACTGAATCCAGTTTAATTCCATTGGTTTCCTGTTTGGCCTGTAGGTGCTGGTGGTGCGCTTTACATCCCTGTTCAATGTGAAGGAGCGCACGGTCACATTTCTGAGCGGCCGGAAGTACAGTGTGGAGGCGCTGCGCTCGATGGGTGCTGGAGATCTCCTCAACTCAATGTTTGACTTCACTGAGAAGCTGCAAGCTCTGAACCTCAGTGAGGAGGAGATGAGCCTCTTCACAGCTGTAGTGCTAGTGTCTGCAGGTATTAACTACTTCCTGTTGTGCCATGCGCATGCATGTGCCATGTTATGAGACCATACGAGAATGCCGTGACTTAAGGCTGATTTATACTTCTGCGTCGGACCTACGCCGTAGCCTTTACGCCGTAGGCTATGCGTCAGTTTTCATTTATACTTCTGCGTCTGTGTCCGCGTCAACGTGCAGTACACATGCAAACCGCTAGTCTGCAGTGACGGCGTAGGTCCGACGCAGAAGTATAAATCAGCCTTTACTGTGTTAAATGAATTCCCCTGCTGTGTTTCCAATAGATCGCTCTGGTCTCGAGAACCTCAACTCAGTCGAGGCCCTTCAGGAAACTGATTCGAGCGCTGCGCAGCTTGATCACCAAGAACCACCCCACCGAGCTCGCCATCTTCACTAAACTGCTCCTCAAGCTGCCGGACCTGCGCTCGCTCAACAACATGCACTCTGAGTAGCTCTTGGCCTTCAAGGTCCACCCCTGAGCACCCATCAACCCTCATAACTGTGGACCACACTACCCCCCCTCCCATCCATCTCCAGTGCCTCCAGGCCTGTTCCTGCGGCCCACGTATCCAATGGGGAGCTTGCTCTTACTCAATGCCCCTTTCCTGACACTTCTCCCCATGACATTCAAAGGACTGCTGGTTAAACATGGGATGGGATGGGGGGGGGTGGGGGTTTCGTAGTACTGTAAAACGCCTCTGCTCGTGCTAACACACACGACTCGCAGACACAAACTGGAGGGGTTTCGTTGTAGATGCTTACGAGAGTTTGTACGATTACGCGGTTTGTGTGCGTGCAGAGGCACCTTGAATTGGTTTCTAGATCTATACTGCCTGTGCAATAAGTGACATGTGATTGTTCCTTGTTGGTCTTTTAATACTTTCAGAGAAGAGGACGTATGAATGCCGTGTGTTGTTTAGGGGAGATTATGAAGGGATATTCCCACAAGCAAACGAGAAACGAAGTACACAAAGCACAGTTTGGAAGCAAAAACGAGAAGCGAAAAACAAATGCGGAAGAATGTGGAACAAGCTTCTAATCGGAGCTTTCTGGCAGGAAGACACAGGATTGTTTAATGACTAGATCTATTTTTGTAGTTCGTTTTCTGTCTTCAAATCTGTAGTTAAGTGCAGAGGAAGCCGCTCTTAAGGCCTCAAACGTTATGTAAGCATGTGAACGCAAAAGCCTCTTGCTACACAAGCTCAATTTTGTGGATGGTTGCGTTCCAAATACAAGTGGCATGCAGACAAACTGTCCCTTACAGTCAGTTTTCTCTTCCAGGTCAGCTACTGCCGTGATGGAGCAAGAGTTTGAAGAGAGTCTTGCTGAGCAAGTCGGAGTTAGTTCAGCTGCCCACACATTTATATCTAGCTACCTGACTAGTGACGCATTTGGCTTATTGGCACAGACATTTGAAGTTGATTGTTGCCCGCTTGAGTGTTTGTTTCCGCCAATACTCAGTCAGACCGCAGGCTTGGCCAAGCATTTGTGTTCTTGCATAGAGTATGTTTCTGGTTTTAGATCTGCGTAATGGTGCATCTGTGTATATGTCCTGATTCGTAGGGCTTTCAGTGATGTGTGATGATGATGCTAAATGACTAAAGGAGGAGTAGATCATACGTGTTTTATCACTGTAAGCATTGTGCATGCTAACCTAACCCTAACTGATGGGACACAAAGCCATCCACAGTGACGTCATAATGTCTGTATAGCTGACACCTGCCGGTTTGATGCATCTGTATGGGTGATCATTTCAGGCTAGATATTTATGATTTTTCGACTGATGATTTGGGAGGAAACACTCTCCATCAAATAATTGTAATTCTGTTCATTTCTCTTTTTTTCAATATTTTATTGTTCTTTCTGGGCAAGTCTGTTCAGTGGAAGTTCTTGTAGAATTATTGTGTCTGTGCTGCAGTAAACAAATAGTGCGCATACTCGAGCACCGTTGGACCAGACAGGAAGAGGAAACAGGAAATGGCCCAAAACGTACCACTGGCAATGCCTCTCATCATCACCCTGCCAGCTCTGGGCATCTGAACTCTTCTGGGATCGGTTTTGATCTCAAAGCTGCTGTAGATGGATAGTCAAGCAAAGAAGTATCTTGAGTTCTGTTTGGTGTTTGCTGTTCCTGCCTCATTGTTCAGCCTGTGGCTCACTCAGCGTCATTGTTGTGTTGCCATGATCCAGTCTGTCACTTTTCCTCTGTGAAAGCATTGTAAGATAGCTAGATTTCTATATTATATGTATGTATATAAATATAATTCAATACATATAAAATAAGAAAATAAACATAAATGCTGAACTCATTTTTTCCATGCATTTAGTCATTTTTGCATCCATGTGTCACAAGTGCGACTGCGAATGTATAGACAGAAGCATCGAAGTCAAAAGGACAAAAAGGTCGGAATCTTTAGGATGTTTGTTTGTTTTTGAAAAGAAGACTCTTATGCTTACCAGGGCTGCATCCCAGTGGGCAAGTGATGATGAAAAGACATCAGAATGGATCAGAAACAGGCCTGATATGCAAATGACACTGATTTGATTTAAACTGAATGTCAAACATATTGGCCTACATAAACATTAAACCAATTTTAGTGTGAGATTCACTTCCTGTTTTCACCTAATCACCACTGGAAGAAATTGCAGTCCAAACTGAATTTAAAATGATGTTACAGCATATTGAACAAGTCTTGACTAATATTTGATGTCAAATTGATATCAAGGTGCCCGCAGGGGAAATATTATTAGTTTAAAATGATCTTTTCTTTTAAAATGTAATTTCTTCCTGTGATCAAAGCTGTATTTTCAGCATCATTCCTCCAGTCTTCAGTGTCACAAGATCTTCAGAAATCACTCTAATATGCTGCTCAAGAAACATTTCTGATTATTATCAATGGTGTTTTTGCTGCTTGATATTTTTGTAGAAACCGTGATACATTTTCTTTCTTTCAGGATTCTTTGAAGAGCAGCTTTTATTTGAACTAGAAATCTTCCGTAACATTATAAAATACTTTTTATAATGAAGCACAAAACAATTAAAGTACCACAAAGTATGGCATTACTATTGCTTAGAAATATACCATTGTGTTCTTTGATTAAAATGGTGTGGCACTCCAGAGTACTTCAGTTTATTATAAAAGTGTTTACCATTTGACAGTGTTATGTTACAGATATAAAGACAGTATGGGCATTTGATGTTAAGTATTCTGCATTTAATCACATTAAATTCAAAATAAATATTTGATGCAGAGCCTAGGACAACATGCATTTCTCTACATAACAACTAATGAGGAAGAAAGAAATCTGCAGAAAGAACTCATCCTGAAAATTAAATAGAATATAATGGGCTTTGTAGCAGGTATGTTTCATAGATATAAAAATGAGGTACTTGCATACAGTACTTCTTGGGGCTTAAAGCAAGGATTCAGAAGACAACAATTTTGCTATTTTGATGTCAGAATTATTAGCAAAAATGTTAATTAGCGTTTTATAGCGCCAGCTTGTGGCTGATTTTCACAACATTTCTGCAGAAAAGATGAAAAAGCAAACACATCACTCATATTCTCCAATGGCTGCCTAGCCAAGTTAAGATTCATTTTAAAATGATCTTATTCGTGTGCAAACCCCTACATAACCTAATCGCAACTATTTAGCTGCGTCCTTATATTCCCCCTAAAGTCTAAGATCGAGAGATCAGAAGCTTATAGTCCCTGTCTCAGACTGAAACTCAGAGTGGATCCAGCTTTCTTTGTGGTTGGGTCTTTAGAGATCAGATTGGCACCTGTCGATTTAAAACGTACATTTCAGTTAAAAAAAAACTTTTTTTCTAGTTTCTCTAGTTGGATATTTATTGTGGATTTCGATTCAGTACTCTGTCTCTTAAATGTCTATAACTCTGATTTTTACTCTGTGTGTGCTATATATATATATATATATATATATATATGAACTTGAAAAGAGTTATGATCCAAGATGCAAACAGGGATTAAAGTGCTTCCGTCAGTTCATAAAGAGAGTCACTTGCTTCATTCCTGAATGATTCAGCCGTTCGAACGAATTAATTGAATAAATGACTCAGTGATAAAATCAGTGACTTGCCGCCACCTGCTGGTGGATTTAGTTTCATTTTTAGCGTATAATTTCAGTTATTTAAATCATATCTCTGTATTCAAAATGTTATATTTAAAACATTAATCGCCACATTAATGTATGAATTTAATTGCACTCATGCTACCTCTGAGCCTCATTAAACATCTGAAAATGTACCTACAAGCCACTTTTGTGTTCTTCTGTGCCACCTCTGTAGTACAAATTAATTTATTAATACTAATTTCATATGATTGGTAACTTCCCAGACAGCAGACAGTTTCTGCCCAGATCCGGCCCACATCTGGCCCGCATGGATTTCACATGGGCAAGATGTGGGCCGGATCTGGGCCAACACTATGTTGCTGTCTGGGTTATTTGTCTTATTCTACTTATTATATTGTTTTAAATAGAATTTTTAAAAAGTTTATAAACACAAATTGTTGAATTTGACATAGATGAAAATGATGCCATTACAAAGGTAAAAAGGAATACAAAAATATTAAATGATTTAAATAACTGAAATTATACGCTAAAAATTAAACTAAATCCGCCAGCAGGTGGCGGCAAGTCACTGATTTTATCACTGAGTCATTCATTCAATTGATTCGTTCGAACGGCTGAATCATTCAGGAATGAAGCAAGTGACTGTCTTTATGAACTGACGGAAATCCGTCATACCGACTGAAACACTTTAATATAAATATAAAAAGAACATAAAGAATAAGAAAATCAGTACAAATACATCCAGGATCCATCACCTTCAGTGCTTGGATCCCAATAATAAAATGAGAGAAAGAAAGAAAGAAAGAAAGAAAGAAAGAAAGAAAGAAAGAAAGAAAGAATGAATGCATGGAAGAAAGAAAGAAAGAAAGAAAGAAAGAAAGAAAGAAAGAAAGAAAGAAAGAAAGAAAGAAAGAAAGAAAGAAAGAAAGAATGCATGGATGAGGCATTTATCTGTACACCCAAAGCACTTTACATTCGTATCAGGGGGTCCCAGGAGGTCTCTCGTCCAGGTACTGACCAGCTCTCCAGCTAACCCTGCTTAGCTTCAGTGGGCAACCAGCCTTGGGCTACAGGGTGATGAACAAATTAATTTTTGTATTGTTTTAATTGTTTTAATCTTATTCTTCTTTTCAGAAAATTCTGGACTCATCTCAGTGATAATAGGCCACAGGGGGCACAGGGGGCATGGTTATGTTCGGCACCTAGCCACTGTTAGAAGACACTAGTTTTTGAGTTCAGTGTATTATTCAGTAGGCTTGTGTAACAGTACCAGTTTCCCATGAGCAAAGATGGCATGCAGGCTGTATACTTCTGCCACTTTACTAACCAGTTGTGACTGTGTCAAAGTGGGAAGCAGAACTGAATATGCCTGAATAACACTTTCACAGAACCTAAATAGTATCTAACAAGAATTTATTAATTTACATAAAGCAAACTGTATAATTCACTGGCATATGACAACTTAAGACAGGGGTGCCAATCCTGTTTCTGGTGCTCTGCAGAGTTCAGCTCAAGCCGGATCAAACACAGCTTTTCTGGTGCTTCAGCTCAAGCCGGATCAAACACAGCTGTCTGTGCTTCTGAGGATCTTAATGAGCTGCTTGAGCTGCTTCTGATCAGGTTTGGAGCTGAACTTCGCAGGAAGGTAGATCTCCAGGAACAGGATTGGAAACACCTGCCCCAAGATTACAGTAATACAGCACTGAAAATTGTAAGAAATAATTTTGCAGAGAGATTAGCCTTTTTCACACTTTGAGGGTTTTTTGTGCTTCCGGACTGGTCGTTGTAAACTATTTCAAATCACTTATAATGAGTGAGCATAAGAACAAGATCTGGAATTGAACTCTACATATAAAGTATTGTGTAATGTTTTGAGTTGAATTTGCACGAAACATAACAGAAAAATTTGAGCTGAATATAGCTGTTAATAACACGTGAGCTAGCAAAAGCCAAATCACACAGTCGAGCATATAAATTCAAAAGAATCAGTGGCCTGAACCAAATGAAAATGAAATAAATTAATCTTGTGAAACAGGCTAATTAGATTTCTGATAGTACACTCTTAAGAAAAATGGTTCTAAACCGTACCAGAAAAGGGTTCTTCGGCTTGTAACATTAGGGCCTTTCGCACCGCTTTAGTTCCAGAACTAAATGTACAGTACTAAAGTACTGGGACGATTTTGTGCGAACTATTTCCCAGTACCATTTAAAGGGTTGCATTCGCACCGACAGTGTGTACTAAGAAGTGACGTAAGCCGGTCGACAGCGTCGTCATTTGTGCGCGGCGTTCAACAACAGAAACAAAGAAGAACAACATTAACAACAGGAGGATGGAGGACGCTGTGATCGGAGCTGTGTTTTTGTTGTGTCTCGCGGGTTTCACAATAATGGACATGGAATGTCGACGTATACGTAAAGCGATTGAAAGAACGGAAAGGAGGACTAAGAATCTCCAACGACAACTGGCAGTGCTACATTTGCTACAAGTGCCTGCACTTCAGCGTCTGTCCATCTATCTCTGTTCTCCATACTTGCGAAATAAGTTGACACAATGTTTACAGTATGTTTACACGGTGTTTTAAATCATGGCGGGTGAGGGCGTTTTCATACGCGTTTGGCCAATCAATGTCTACTTACGTCACGATTAGTACCAGTTGTGCTGGTTAGACCCTGCTCCGGAGTAGGAGCTAATTTGGTTCTCGAAAAAGGCAGTCCGGTACTAAAATCGCACCCAGTTCCAGCGGTGCGAAAACGCCAAAAAGTGGGTAGTTCCACAATTAGTTCTGGTACTATGAAAAGGTTCCCATGGTGCGAAAGGCCCTAATGTCATATACACCTAGGATGCATCGGGGGTGAGTAAAACACAGCCTAATTTTCATTTTTGGATGAACTAACCCTTTA
>NW_015548286.1:75201-85487 GCF_001515605.1 Sinocyclocheilus anshuiensis
ATAAGAAAATCAGTACAAATACATCCAGGATCCATCACCTTCAGTGCTTGGATCCCAATAATAAAATGAGAGAAAGAAAGAAAGAAAGAAAGAAAGAAAGAAAGAAAGAAAGAAAGAAAGAATGAATGCATGGATGAGGCATTTATCTGTACACCCAAAGCACTTTACATTCGTATCAGGGGGTCCCAGGAGGTCTCTCGTCCAGGTACTGACCAGCTCTCCAGCTAACCCTGCTTAGCTTCAGTGGGCAACCAGCCTTGGGCTACAGGGTGATGAACAAATTAATTTTTGTATTGTTTTAATAACTGCTTTCTTATTCTTCTTTTCAGAAAATTCTGGACTCATCTCAGTGATAATAGGCCACAGGGGGCAGGATTTAGCTGGTTATGTTCGGCACCTAGCCACTGTTAGAAGACACTAGTTTTTGAGTTCAGTGTATTATTCAGTAGGCTTGTGTAACAGTACCAGTTTCCCATGAGCAAAGATGGCATGCAGGCTGTATACTTCTGCCACTTTACTAACCAGTTGTGACTGTGTCAAAGTGGGAAGCAGAACTGAATATGCCTGAATAACACTTTCACAGAACCTAAATAGTATCTAACAAGAATTTATTAATTTACATAAAGCAAACTGTATAATTCACTGGCATATGACAACTTAAGACAGGGGTGCCAATCCTGTTTCTGGTGCTCTGCAGAGTTCAGCTCAAGCCGGATCAAACACAGCTGTCTGTGCTTCTGAGGATCTTAATGAGCTGCTTCAGTTGTGTCTGATCAGGTTTGGAGCTGAACTTCGCAGGAAGGTAGATCTCCAGGAACAGGATTGGAAACACCTGCCCCAAGATTACAGTAATACAGCACTGAAAATTGTAAGAAATAATTTTGCAGAGAGATTAGCCTTTTTCACACTTTGAGGGTTTTTTGTGCTTCCGGACTGGTCGTTGTAAACTATTTCAAATCACTTATAATGAGTGAGCATAAGAACAAGATCTGGAATTGAACTCTACATATAAAGTATTGTGTAATGTTTTGAGTTGAATTTGCACGAAACATAACAGAAAAATTTGAGCTGAATATAGCTGTTAATAACACGTGAGCTAGCAAAAGCCAAATCACACAGTCGAGCATATAAATTCAAAAGAATCAGTGGCCTGAACCAAATGAAAATGAAATAAATTAATCTTGTGAAACAGGCTAATTAGATTTCTGATAGTACACTCTTAAGAAAAATGGTTCTAAACCGTACCAGAAAAGGGTTCTTCGGCTTGTAACATTAGGGCCTTTCGCACCGCTTTAGTTCCAGAACTAAATGTACAGTACTAAAGTACTGGGACGATTTTGTGCGAACTATTTCCCAGTACCATTTAAAGGGTTGCATTCGCACCGACAGTGTGTACTAAGAAGTGACGTAAGCCGGTCGACAGCGTCGTCATTTGTGCGCGGCGTTCAACAACAGAAACAAAGAAGAACAACATTAACAACAGGAGGATGGAGGACGCTGTGATCGGAGCTGTGTTTTTGTTGTGTCTCGCGGGTTTCACAAACAATTAGTTCTGGTACTATGAAAAGGTTCCTGTGGTGCGAAAGGTCCTAATAGCAGAACCCCTTTGAGTGCTAAATAGAACTTTTTTTATAGGGTTCCATATAGAACCATGCTTTGATAATGCTACCAGCCTCTTTGTAATTGTAACTGATGATGGATACACTGTAAAAAATTATTGTGATTTTTAACAGTAAAAGACCGTAAAAATGCTACAGTAAAAACCTGTTAATTGGTTATCAGTAAGTTTCCATACTATATATGGTGAATAACTGTAATTACATTTAATGTAATTTTACAGTAAAATACTGTTAAAATTACAGTTTTTGGAAGTGAAAAAGAAAAAGTAAATTGACTCTCCCAGAATTCCCTGCATGACACTTCATATTTTATGTTTTTTTCATTGAAATAACTTTCTTATTTTTTCCTTATCAGTTGTGTACATTCGGGTTTTTATCTTACATCTAATGTTGTTAAATTAATGTTTACTGCATTATTTCAGTATCATGTGTGTTACCATGATGGTGTTTAGTGTTTGTGTAAACGACACTGTGCACCTTTCTATATATATATATATATATTAGTATTTCCCTTCTCAGCTTGTGGAAGAGCTGTTTCTGATGAGTTTTGTTTCATAGTGACTTTCTCATCACCACCTGTTTTTGGTGGTTATCAGCATTACAATTGTTCAAAACAGATATTAGTATTTCAATATGCCGGTTTATTAACATTACATCGGTTAATGAAATACGTTTTTTTATTGTGAATTTAAGTTAAGCCTGTAAAACCTAAAATGTTTCTACCATATTTTTAACGGTGAAGTTCTGGCAACCACAGCTGCCGGTATTTTACCGTAAATGTCACAAAAAAATTTTGACAGTGTATGTCAGTTTGTGTTGTTACATAAGTAGAAAGTCTATGTGATTATGTGTCTTTGTGATGCATCATCTACACTGAAATCAGTGGAATTGAAATGTAAACTTGAGTGTGCAGGTGCCCATACTATATTTCCAAATGCTGCCACAGTCTCATTATATCTAAAATTGTCTCCATCAACAACAATTAATTTGTATAATTTAAGACTCAGAAACAAAGTAACAATGTTTTGAGTTACAGTGAGGAGGAAAAGGAGGTCTTGGGGCTTTTTCTCCAGCAAATGACTAGAGCAGGTGAGACCCTGAGGGTCTGTTCACACTCTTACACGCTCTGATAAAATATCCATAGCAGGAGACTCTCAGAAACCTAGCAAAGCATTTGTCAGGTAGAAGATGAGCAAAAGTATTTCCCCTTTCTTTTTTGTGCTCCGAACATCCAGAAATACAGGCAAATAAAGACTTCATATTTACATGTATGTATTTGGCAGGTATGTTTGTGGCTACTTTGAGTTATATAGACATTGCACTTTAAAAGGGATTTAAAGTATATTTGGAAGGAAACCTGCCTAGATTTGTTATATGATTTGATGATGAACTGTTGATTGTCACTGAGGTTAAATAAGCAAAAATGACATTTTGTTAGATGGGTTTTAATGTGCAGCACTTTGGTGCACTCTATCGCAATTAAAATGCTTTACTAATAAATTGAACTTAAAAAGTTGTAAAATCAGCTTTGCAAGTTATACATCTGTTTTTTTTTTTTATTTCTTCAGCTGTAGCTGTTTCATGTACCAGATGCGGTCTTCGATGATAGAGTTTTAGGTATTTTTACACAGATTGTTTAATGAAGCTCAGAGGTGGCATGAATGCATTTACCCTGCAATTACAATTGCATAAATAATGATATGAGATTAATGTTTTTTGAATCAAAATAAATGTTTTTTTTTTTTTTGAATGAAATGAATATGACCATAAAACCACCAGTAGGTTGCAGCAAGTCTTAATGAGTGAGGCACTGATGCTGAGTTTAAAATTGCATACTGCCTTTACTATTTCTTTCACATCTTTAAATGGCCAAAATAATAATAGTATGATAGTACGCTATTTTGAATTGAGTCATTCAAACTATTAATTCAAATGGCTGATTCATTCAGTAACGAATCTAATGACTGTCTTTATGAATAATTAATTGAATCATTGACTCACCTGTTTTGTTCAGAACCACAAAGTCATTAATTCAACGAAACACCACCACGTGTTGAGACGCACAGAGGCTGTGCTGTGAGTCTCAGATACAGATGGTCAGTAGATTTTAGGACATGTCCAGAACATGTGAATTAGTGAACCTCTGCACATTGAACTAATTCCAGGTTACATCTAAATGATCCCTGTGTTCTGTTTGAAACGGGAAAAATGAGGGCAGTCGACAGGTGTGTGGGTCAGTTGTAGCCTAGCAGCAAGAAGTGCTGGATGAGAGGACTGTTTCCATGACAACCCAGGATGAACTGTTAGGTAAGCGATGGCAATTGCACCAATACAACATTTTTTGTATATAAACACTCAAAGGTAAAAAGAAAATGGCTTCATTTTAAATGTGTAGTGATATTGTCCAGTAGATGGCATCATTTAATTACACTTATGTACAGCAGTGCACTGTGGGGTTAAAATAGGACTAATATGGGTAGTGGGATAATACTAGAAATAAAGTATGGGTACTGTGCCACAGTCTGTGTAAAAACAGAAGTTTTTTCCATTAAAAAATACAGTACAAATTTTACACAATTAATTGCATATTAAAACATAAGCATAACTTTACAACTAGACTAATGAAATGAAAAGATGGAGGATATTTCATTTAAAGGGGTCATATGATGCGATTAAAATTTTTCCTTTCTCTTTGGAGTGTTACAAGCTCTTGGTGCATAACCTCGCTTTTCAGACCGATGAGCTTTGTAAAAATCGACGTGTTTCAGAAAGGCGGGGCATAGAGGAGAAACAATAATGTACAGTATGTGGAAAATAATGTGTTTTGAACCTTAAACCGCATAAAAACATTTCATTACACCAAATACACAAAATAATGTTCTTTTTAGCAACATCATATGAACCCTTTAAGTATCTTTGATGCACAAATGAGCTTTTGTTTTTTTTTAAAGCTTTTAAGTTATATTTGTTTCATAATATCAAAGGCTCTGGACACATCAAATGTTAATGTGAAATTCTGAGACCTTTTTCCTGAAATTTTGCAGCAGCTAATGTTATATATAGTAATTTGACATTTAAAAATAGTTATTTATAGAGTTTCATCTTCAGCAATGGGTTGCTTTTATTAAAACATTTTGGTTGTGATTAAAGGTCTGGTCATGTGTCTTTTCAGATGGCTGTGACCAATCACATTCTGCTGAAATTGTTTTCACCGGTGCATTCACAGAAGGTCAAGTTAAGATATCCGAGAGTGCAACTGGATAGGCTTTTCATGCAAAATATTGTAACGTAAAATTTGACATTATAAATGAAACTCTCATTTACTAAAATCAATAAAAACCGCTAAATATATATATCAATTTAATTAATTAAAGGCCATAACAATGCATACAGAATCTCACATTATTCATGTACTACACACAGAACAACGAATATTTCAGGGGTTTCTCAAAACCATCTTTATTCTCCTATTCACCTTAGGTGCAAATGTCATCGTCATCATCATTTGCCAAATCCAGGATTATTTTCTAGTGCAATGTCTCTTCCAGGATATCCCAATCACATCATGATCCAAACTCAAATTCAAAGCTCCACTGTCACACAGCAAGCTTGTGCCATACCTTCAATTTGGTAAAAGAAAAAAAAAAGAAAAAGAGAAAGTAAATGACATTTTCTTGTAATGCTGGATAACTGATTCATATTCAAAGTGTACTTATGCCACCAACATACTGTGGGCGTGATCAGGCAAATGTTAACGAAGACACATAGAAACAGAAGTACATGTGCTGTAGTCGCTTCTGAGGATGCATTTCTTACAGTGCAGCCTGGTGAGATCTGCTGTTTCTCCGAATATGGGCTTTAGGTTTTAACCTGCCATCCAATAAGCATCACTTTTTGTGCATTGTTTTTAAATTATGATTATTAATAGATAGTATATATTAGCTGTCATTAACATAGTTAAACAATGAATTTGGAATGATGAAACACACTAAGGAGAGATCATTAAAGAGAGTTTGTTCAAAAACAGGACTCTGGTTTCTGTTGAGATTTTTGAGAAAAGACAGTCTTTTGTTTCCTTGCTGTAAAACTGTTCAGAAATGTTCATATTGTGCATTTAACATGTAAAAAAGATCTACAGTCTGAAAAAAATACAACCTCTTTCCTTTACACCATAAATATCTTTAGTTTTGTAGTGTTTTTTTTTATTTTTTACCTGTGTGCTCAGAGGAAATAGTATTGACTCCCAGCGTGTCTGTGCATGCATGCGTCAATCTGTGGCCAGGGTCCAAAATTAACTTTTGGCAAAAAAAAAAAAAAAAAAGCCTTTGTCAAGTACATAAGACACAGCAACATAATGCATGATGTAAATCAGTAAATCAGGAGCTTAGTGAAGAGTAAACACTGTCAGGTGTGGCAAAATATTAATTTTGGACCCTGGCTGTGGCCCTTACTTCCCTCCACATCTTTTTATAACACTCTCTGCGAACACATTGATTGTCTGTGCAATGACTTTGAGTCTGTTGAATATCTACGTTGGCGTGTACGTTTGTATGTGTAATCCAAAACATGTAAAACCACTGGAGCAATTCATTTGAACATGCTCTGCGTTTTGAGGTGTGAATCTGAATTCATGTCCATCTTTCAACAGCAATAGAAAAACAAACAAACAAACAAACAGATGGACAACTGGCGGTTCCTGATAATCAGTAGAGGTATGTGAGAGTCGAACTCTTTTGCAGCACACAAGGATGTCTCGAGAAAGATTAAAAACACTACAGTAAAAGAAGAAAACCAGGACAGAGGAGAACGGCTGAAACAACAATCATAAACACATGTATGTTGCAGGGTTGACCACTGACCGCAGAGTTTTGTGTATTTGCATGTTAATCACCCAGACAGCTCTCCCGGAGGTATAACGGCAAACTCGTAGCACCAACAAGTTCAAGCAGAAGCATTGCCTTGGTCTCTCGTGTGCCAGCTAGAGAAGAGAAGAAGCGTTCAGCTGAACAGAGTCCCATCCCTGCGGGTCAATGGATCTAGTGATGGCTGGCTATAAAATCATGACCTCAAGTTCCTATGAGCAGCTCAACACAAGTCCAAACAGAGGGAGTTTTTTGGCACCTTAATAGAGGCATAATGAGCTAACGTCAGTGGCTGCTGGCTAAAGGGGCAAGTTTAGGAAGACCAACATTTGAGATCACCGAAAAATCTGTTATGTACAACTTGGAATTTCCTCTTTATGTGAACTTTAACTTCACAGGGATTAAAGTGTTCCGTCGCTACATCGGATTTCCGTCAGTTCATAAAGAGAGTCACTTGCTTCATTCCTGAATGATTCAGCCGTTCGAACGAATCAATTGAATGAATGATTCAGTGATAAAATCAGTGACTTGCCGCCACCTGCTGAAGGATTTAGTTTCATTTTTAGCGTATAATTTCAGTTATTTAAATCATTTAATATTTTTGTATTTCTTTTTAACTTTGTAATGGCATCATTTTCATCTATGTTAAATTCAAAAAATTGTGTTTATAAGCTTTTTAAAATTTCTATTTAAAACAATATAATAAGTAGAATAAGACAAATAAGTTACCAATCATATGAAATTAGTATCAATAAATTAATTTGTACTACAGAGGTGGCACAGAAGAACACAAAAGTGGCTTGCAGGTACATTTTCAGACGTTTAATGAGGCTCAGAGGTAGCATGAGTGCAATTAAATTCATAAATTAATGTGGCGATTAATGTTTTAAATATAACATTTTGAATACAGAAATATGATTTAAATAACTGAAATTATACGCTAAAAATGAAACTAAATCCGCCAGCAGCTGGCAGCAAGTCACTGATTTTATCACTGAGTCATTCATTCAATTGATTAATTCGAACGGCTGAATCATTCAGGAATGAAGCAAGTGACTCTCTTTATGAACTGATGGAAATCCGTCGTGGCGACGGAACACTTTAATTCCTGACTTCAGGATCACGAAGGCCTGCCTGTCCAGTAAGCTTTCAGGTGCACTAACAAAGAAACAGGATTTTACTCAAGGGCACAACCACCATCAAAACTGACCTTTTCAGAATTCTTATTTTTTCCCCAAATTTTTTTTTTGATTTCAAAACCCTGAGCTGCTTTGAAAATAGCATATGTAGGCAATAGACAATAAAACATGTCACATGCAATGCTGTATACGCGACACGATTTTACGCCCGATTTTCACTCGCCGACAAAAGCCTGAAATGTGAGGCAAATCGGTGCACATTATCAAAGACACGATCTGAGAGAAGCGCCATTTTAGCAAACATTTGGGATTGTCCAAACTTCTGGAGCTGTCTGTGCCTCAGAGTCTTGCAGGGTGAAAATGTGTTTTGACTGGAAATGACATCACGACGACCTACAGCCAATGAGAGAGCACGATTCAGGGCATGGGAAATTTCAAGGGGAGGAGTCATAGTCTTGCGTCATTCTCTTGTCACTACTCGCGATTTTTGAAATATTATGTAGCAATTTCAAAAAAAGCCATGTAGTGTGAAAGGAACAAGGATCCGACACCTTTGAAAATCATATAGTGTATACCTGACATTAGAAGGCAGTGTTATTTTATGCCTACTGTACTTTCCACATTTTTTTGCTCTGAAGTTGCTTTTTGGAATTTTCAGTGGTTTCTACATTTTTTTTTTTTGTCCTATAATGTCAGAAAACATGAGATGCACAAGATAAAATGAACGTGGATAGCAGCTCAGATCATTTGGTACTGGTAGGATTTGATGAGTTCATATTGAAGTTGAATGAATTTTGTATTTTTCACCAATTTGTGAGGCAGATGAAATGTAATATTACTGTAATCTCGCTCTCAAGAGCAGCAGGAAAATGTAAGGTCACCAAATGTCAGTATTGGCTTTCCATTAAGTGAACAATTGAGCTATGAAAGAGCCCTCATCCGTGATTTTGCTTTTTTACAGTCTCAATATAAGGATGCACCTATGATGTCTTGAAATGTTGTCTAGGTAGTCAGCTCATTGGGGTTTGGACCAGAACTATAAACAATCTATGGCTTAATGTGAGCATGAAATACCATTAGACCAACAGATAAGGGACATGAAAGCAAACCAAATATTGCTATCCTTCTTTGCAGTGCGGTCTCTTTTCTGAGGCCTGACGTGTGACATGAAACCCGAATGCATAGTTCAAACATCTCCATTAAGCGGCATCAGATCAGAAATAAAACTATTTAACATTGGAGGAAAAAAAACAAAACTAGTAACAGAAAGGTGATTTTTCTTTTTACAAAGAGTGAAAAAACAATTGTAACGCTATTCACATGTACCCGCTTTGTAAAAGGAATGGTTCCATTCAAAATAGGCCAGAGAGCTACTCCTAAAACTATGGAATGAACTGACGCTCAGTAGTGCTAGTACAGAGTCATGTGACCAGGAACAGAGTCATGTGACCGGGAACAGAGTCATGTGACCGGGAACAGAGTCTGAAGGGAGGTCGGATCTGTGGAGGTCGTGTTGGTGGGAGCAGCTTGGCCTGACTGGTTGGCTATCAGTCTTCGAACACTTCCAGGAAGAGGGGCGGAAAGAGCTCCGTGGGACACTCCACCTTCATGTGCAAGAAGCGGCTGGCATGGCAGGCACCGATCATGCGCAGGTCTGTCACCTTCATCAGCAGCTTGGGCCAGAAGTGAGCCACCTTGTGCTTGCGGTAGTTGATGTAATGTTCAAAGGCCAAGAGGAACTCCTCCTGACAGCGCTCTATCCGCTCTACGCTCGTCAAACCTGGGCGATCTGTCGGCGAAATAAAAGGGGCGAGTTTGATTTCGAAACACATTCAGACAGTCTAAATAAAAAAGCAGGGCTTGAAGATGATGCATGTGTTTTTATAATTCTTTATTCTATTTGGAGTCATTCAACTTCCAGAAGACAAGAAAGTGTGAACACAAGCTTGTTGATAGTGTTTATTTGCATGCGTCGTCTATGTTGTTTTACAGGGCTAGTTCACACAAGAATCTAATTTAACTTCCACTCTATGGACAAACAAAACAAAAACACTAAGACATTTCTCAAAATAACTTTTTTTATGTTCCACAGAAGCAAGTCATACAACATGAGGGTGAGTAAATGATGACAGAATTTACATTTTTGGGTGAACTATCCCTTTAACACCCGCTTCATGCTGCAAATATGCCCACAGAATGTGTCTTAATCACAGTTTGCATTAGGCAACTGTGCACTTAAATACAGTGTTGGGGAGTAACTAGTTACATGTAACGGAATTACGTAATGTAATTATAAAATAAATGTAACTGTAATCCGTTTACAGTTATTGAGAAATAATGTGTATTTAAAAGGGGGTTACATCTGAATATTTTCACACAAACACACACAGACACAGGTTTCCATGTTTTATGGGGACATTCCATAGGCCAAATGGTTTTTCTACTGTACAAACTGTATTTTCTATCCCCTTACCCTAAACCTACCCCTCACACAAAACATTTTTAGATTTTCAAAACAATTCATTTTGTGTGATTTATAAGTTTGTTTCCTCATGGGGACCCACAAGATCAAAATTTACTGGTATTACTATCCTTGTGGGGACATTTGGTGAATACCATTACACACACACACACAAACACACACACACACACACAAACACACACAC
>NW_015548286.1:85524-93026 GCF_001515605.1 Sinocyclocheilus anshuiensis
ACAGACACACACACACACACACACACACACACACACACACAGAGATTTCATTGATTTATTTCCCAAATTGCACTGCATGCTCTAAAATACACCTATGTTTCAGGAGTTTAGGACACAGAATAGGACAATAACTATTTTTATTTCCTATTTGAGTTTATGTATATGCCTTATTTTTTAAGATTAACTGTTTTTTTTTCCCAAAGTATTGTTAGATGCCAGTGTTTCCTGTCATAGCTATGCAAGGATTTGATTTGATTTCAAAGACAGTATCATAGCTATTGAACTCGTTCTGGTTATGATTATGATTATAAATCTGTATTTAACCTCTCAAAAAGAGATGCTAAAGTCTGATTTTGTGATGGCGGTGCTTTAAAATTAAACCATTATAATCTTAATTGAAGTGATGAAGAAAGTCTGACAGTAATGAGTGTTGAGCACTACTGTAAGGTTAACCCTGCCTGCTTTAAATGTTTGAAGATGATTAACAGTTGAAAATATTCTTTAGAAACGTAGAAAAGTAATCAAATGTAATCAGTTACATTAATAAAGTAACTGAAATAGTTACACTACTTATTACATAGGGTAACTTGTAATCTGTAACCTATTACATTTCCAAAGTATTAACATTACGCAACAACACAAGTCCAACATTAGTAACATTACGCAGCTCAAGGTTTTTGTACACTAATTTTAAAAAGCCAGTCTAAAATTACTGCTCACATGATGACGATAATTTTTTCCCCCTTTTAAAACTCTGTTGACTGCCAGCTTTCAGTGGCACTGAAATTAATGAATCCACCACATTTTATAAAGAGCCTCATTGGCATAGAAAGGAGGCATGTTTACACAGTAAACAATGACATTTTAAATACTAAACTCTATAGTGGCACAACTGTTGACTTCGCCTGACTGCAAATCTGTGCCACCAGTGTGCTAGAAATTCAACACTTAAAAAAAGAACCTTGATCAGGTTCGCTCAGCTGTAACACTGGACAATCTGTTTAAACGGGCAGGAATCGATAACAGATCTGTACAGGACTGGACGTGGGCACTGAAGTCTTTACCTATTGATTGAGACATTCTCAGTTGAAGTGTAGTCCTGTTTTAATAGCGTTATTAAGAGGTTTCCCCTCAGTGGCCTGTGTAATCCTGGGCAATCGCACTCAGGAACAGCCGCTGCAGCTGGCCTAATAGCTTTAACCTGACTCCTGGTGGAAGTCACGGCTAGTTTTGACAACCGGCATTAATACGATTTTTTGCACTGTTCAAAATGATCGTTTTAGTCATAGTGCATCCTTCTTTAAGACATTTATGCCTCTCTCTGACTGCATTTGCATGCACAAGGATATTCTCATATTTATTGGAATTTGGTCATGTTTTGATTATGAAGGTATGGTGACACATCGCTGCCACACATATTATTTTTTCCACTCAAATATGTCGTAATAACGAGATGTTATGGCATAATTATCTCGTTAAAACAACATCTTTTCTCGAAATATTCCAAGACCAGGTTTGATCTGATCATCTTAAACAAGTCATATCCTCTGGGTCTGATTGCAATTACTGGATAGCATTATATTGTAGAAAGATTGGAGATTAATCCTAATAATGCCACTTCAATAAAAACAATAACATTAAAATACATTTAAAACAGTGTAACTTCAGGAGCGTGCAGATCCTCGTTTATCTCAGGACTGTGGCGACAGCAGCGCGGACAATCACCTCGCTCACATAATGTAACATATCTTCTATGACGGAAAAAAACATTGTTTTTGTGACATATGTCGTTATTACGAGAAAATGTGTGTTGTTTTAACAAGAAAAAGATATAATTTTAACGAGATAATTATGTCATTTTAACGGCATAAAGATGTAGTTTTGACGAGAAAAAGATCTTGTTTTAACGACATAACATCTCGTTATTTCGACATAATGTGAAAAAAATAATATGTGTGTGGCAGCAATGCGTCACCGTATAAAGGTGCCATGTAAACATGTTTTAACCCAATTTACCATTAGCCAATATTTTAAGCTAAGGAAGCCTGCTTCTGCCACTGAATTTAAAAAAAAAAAGGTAATTGCAACTTTTTTTTATCTCGCTATTCTTTTTCTTCAAATTGCCTGATATAAACTCACAATTCTGACCCTTTTCACAGAATTGCAAGATGTAAGCTCGTAATTACAAATTATAAAGACAGAACGATATAAAGTCTCAATTGCATGTTATAAAGTCAGAATTGCGAGTTTATATCTAATAGGGTCGCAAAGGGGTGGAAAATTTCCGGCAACTTTCCAAAAAATCCCTGGAATATTCCAAAAAAAATCCTGGAAAGTTTCCAACATTTTTGGAATATTTCCGAAATTTACTGGAAATTTTCCACATTTTTGCAACCCTAATATCTAATAATTCTAACATTATATCCCGCGATTCTGACTTTATAATACGCAATTGTGAGTTTATATCTCGCAATTCTGAGAAAAAATAATTGTGAGATAAAAAGTCAGTGGTGGAAACAGGCTTCAATAGACAACTGACAAATGCCATGTAACATTCTTAGGATCTTTCACTGCAACAAGAAACTCAAGTTTGTAAAGAAGATTTGTGAGAAGAGAGATGGAGATTTTTGCAATAATATTTAAAAGGCCTGATTTTTGTGTGAACACATTTTACCAAAATGTGATGGACAAGAAAAGACTAAAAGTGAGAATGGCACTGACCGGAGGAAAGCAGGATCACGGCTTGCAGCAGTGCCACCTCCGAATCATCCAGGTTGAAGGAGGACAGCGAGACGCCCAGATCAAAGATGGCGTCTGAGACCACGCCCAGACCCCCGTTCTTGAGCTGGCCCCGCGTGACGGCCATCTCCCCGTTCAGCGTCAGAGTCTCGCTCTCGGGATCGTATCGCACCGCCGCTCGCAGGGACATGATCTCCATACAGCAGCCCTTCAGCAAAATGATCTGGTCCTCACAAGGCAGCTGAACAATGACACAAATTACACATTTATCACATTCATAATATGTATAATTGTGTATCCAAACATGGGTAACTTCTAAAATGAGTTGCATTTAAAGTTGCAGAAAGCGATTTCTGGAAAACGCTGTTGATATTTGAAATCACCAAAACAAATAAGCCCTTACCCAAAAGGATCACACCCCTGTCTTGATGCCTGTTCATATATATGCTATATAATAACGATTAAGGGGTTAAAGCGGTCACTAAAATCTCACTTTCGGACACACTTCTGGAGTCGACGCTTGAAGCGGACTGTGGAGAAGGTTTAGACATTCCAGGCTTATAAGGCGTGGAAATTAATGTCTATTTATCATAGCTGAAGCGAAGGAAAATAATAATGCAAATGAACAAACAAGCGAAGATGACACACGAGTATATTCAAGCAAAAGACAGCATATCTTAGTTGTGTGAAATGCAGCAAAAGCAATGTTACTCGCATATCAAGAAGAAATAAAGCATCCGTTTTCAGGTCTTCCCGCTCTTTAAGGTCTCTCCATCGCTGGAAAGCTTCTCCAATATTAACGCGAGGCCTGATCGTAACCCTTCTTAAAGTTATACTCCCCTGACTAGGGATGTCTTTTGTCTAGGTTTTTGTGCCCCCGATCTGATCTGAGTCAATGAATATTGAGTATCTGCCGATGCCGAGTCCCGATCCGATACTTGTATTTCCTAGTGTATGGTGCTCACTTATTAAACCAAGATATTAAGTTATTAATCCAATCAAACGTATACAGAATTGTGCAGAGAGTATATATATATATATTATAATATGATACAATCCATCTACGTATATATATATATATATATACATATATATATATATATATATATATATAGTACTGTGCAAAAGTCTTCGGCCATTAGAATTTTCACCAACAAAAAACTAATGGTTTTAAGTCAGCTGTTTCTATCTTTTGCTGTAGTGTGTCAGTAGGAAATATCAGTTTACATTTCCAGACATTACTTTTGTCATTAATTGTAGGCTACTAATCCAGTGAGATTTTTGTATGCCCAAGGAGTCTGACAACAGCCAGTGCTGCACACATAGATCTGATCGCACCATCATCCAGTCTGTCTGAGATTACATGAAGAAACTGAGACAGACTAAATCCAGAAGAACTGTGTCAACATCTACAAAACACTTGAAGAACAACTGGCTGTTGTCAGACTCCTTGTGCATACAAAAATCTCACTGGATTATTACAATTAATGGCAAAAGGAATGTCTGGAAATGTAAACTGATATTTCCTACTGACACACTACAGCAAAAGATAGAAATAACGGACTTAAAAGCATTTTTTGTTGGTGAAAATACTAATGTATAAAGGCATTGGTAGACTGTAAACAGACTGTGTGGTCACAATTATGAATATGGGACTGGTGATATAAAATCCTCCTGTTTTAAATGTAAAATAAGCAGAATCATTGCAACATAAAGGGAAAAAAGTGGAGACATGGTTAGAAAGCATGAAGCTTGCGGTGTCAGAATGCCAGTCTGTCATAAGCACAATTGAGCTTCTTCTTTTCCTTTTAACGGCGGTTGGCAAACACACTTAGGGATGGGTGTATCGATCCTGAAGTATCGATATATCAATACTGATGCGAGTATCGAAAATATCAATACTCAAAAAAAAAATATCGATACTAAGGTGTTTTATTTACCAGTGATTTTGTTTAACAAAAAATAATAATTAATGCATACAATATGCATTGAATTGGACGAATAACCTATGTTAGCGAATAATAATTGTGTAGGATAGAACTATTTTCCTGCTTATCTAAACGCATGCAAATGTTGCAAGAAAAAACCAATCAATCACAGAGAGCGTTCACTCCCAAAAATATAAGAAAGCATTGACGCTTTTGAGAACGGCAGCCCAGAACAATGCTTATCAGAGGACAGAAAAAAACATGTTTGAGTTATTTCACAATAAATAAACTGAAATTGTAGCCTACATAGTTTGTGCAATTACATTTATTTAAATGGAACGTTAAAAGTTCATATTGGTCATGTTCTATTCAGTAATGTTAGTATAAATCATACACTGTCAGAATAAAAACGTTGCATTTTATGCGTGCAACAGCCTGTCACTGGCAGTCCCTTATGAAAATGAACTATGGTTTTACTAAAGTGACCGTAGTTCAACTATAATATTTGTAGATTTCCATGGTTACCACTACAGTAAAAATATTTTAACCACGTGTAAACAAAAGTATAACCTTGCAATTAAGGCGTTGTAATTAAGGCGTATTGAATGCTAAAATGCGTTTCAAATATAAAGTTAAGTGGATATCATTACCCATTTTACTCTTAATAATTTAATAAATTTCATAATTTAAAAATTCAGTTTAGAAGTATCGTATCGGTATCGATATCGACAATACTGGCCTTTAAATGTATCGGTATCGTATCAAAATCAAATGAAGTGGTATCGCCCATCCCTACTTAAAGGTGCATACTGCCACCTACTGCACGACACCGGCATGACAGCTGACGTAAAATAAGGATCGGCACAGGATAGCCGTTACCGATCAGCTAAAAAACGCTCAATTGGCCCATATCCTGATCCTTGAGATCAGGTTGGGACATCCCTACCCCTGACCTTTTCCTCTTTTGTATTTTCTCTGTCATCTCTCTCTATATACAGTCGTTCTGCTACTGTCCGTCTTGTGCACTGAGCTTTCTGTCCTCCCCCATCATGAGTGTATACGCCCCTTCGTGCTGACTGGCTATAAGTGTGTTTTGGTGCTCGGTCCGATCCACTTTTTAACAGCGTTTTTCAAACATCGCTTACTGCACCTTTAATCTCATTTTTAAAGTATTTAATTCCCTCATTGTGATTCATCTTCGGTAGCTTTGATACATTTGTTCTACAGGACATCGACCCACATCAACCAACCACTTGGTTGGATGTAGTTTCGAAGGAGTTTCATTCCCTGTGTTTGATGCACTGTACACAGAGCTGGGTGGTAACTGATTACATGTAATCTGGATTACATAATCAGATTCCAAAAATAAAGTACTTATAATTAGAGTATATTACATTTCATAATACTCATAATCAGATTAAAGTTACTTTTGTATGGATTGCATGATTATATATTATTCACACAATGACGGTAAATCTTTCATAATTTATAGATTCTTCCTAATTCTTCTTTTTTTCACTTTTTAATTTTCCTCTCTCTACTGTGTGTCATACCATTTAGCTTTGACTATATTCACAGTATAGAATGGTCATGTAAATGACATGTAAATAACTTTGCAAACCATGCTTCGGAATCTGGGTGAAAAAGGCTCCTCTCAAGCAATTAGAACATGTATGAAACAGATAATTATGCAAGTTACTAAACACTGGTGATGCATAGCTGTGTCTTCATCATATCCAGTGACCTTCAGTAACTGAAAGACTTTGGGAGTGTAATGTTTGACACTAAATATTTACTTGAAATATATCTGAGGAAGTTAATATTTCAAATAATTTAACAACATTCACATGTTTACAGTTTGATGTCGCTTAGTGGTCACACTGACATGCAGGCAAACTAATTAAATATTTCTATTTTAAGTGTTCAAGTGTTTAAGTAATTTATTTTACATTTTTATGATTTAATATATTATTAGCTTTTTATCATCTCACAAACCCACTGCAGTTTTTACATTAAGCGCAGTTTGGGAAACCCTGGTTTAATGTAATGTCTAATGCATTTTTTGATGTTGAATATATGTTCTTTCTATTTGCTTATTCATATCAATCTCTGTATCAGCTCTGATTGTTCTTACCTCACAGAACATGGGCAGCTTTTTGGCAAAATCCACAACACGAGTGATGGCGGGGGTGATAATTTTTGTAAACTGACTGAAGGCTTCGATGTCCACTTTGCTCCCCTCTGGTGCGTTGACGATGGGTGCAGAACCGATGTCCTCGGGCTGCAACGACAGGAAGGGGAGGGGCATCGAGCTCAGTAACACAGGCACTTACAGGAAGTGGACAATCACAGAGACGAAGGTGTGACACAGCAAATCCTCATTCCCCTCTAAAGCACGAAGAAGGCCAGAGATACAGCAAGACATCATCGAAACAAGAGTGGAGCCCAGTTATTAAGAGGGAAAAGAGGAAAGATGAGAAACTTAAACTAGAGGAAGATCAGAGCAGAGAAGCATCTTTGATATCTCCTTCTGTGTGGAGCTCATTGACTAGGGTTATCCACTGATATTTGGATGTTATTTTTATTTATTTCTGTAAAGATTTGTGCCCTTCTGACCAGAAAAATGTGATGTGAAAGACATAGCAAAAAAAAAACAGAAAGCCAGACTGAGGGTCAAAAGAAGACTGGGAGCTGAGTACAGCACAAATCCAGCCTAATGTTCCCTGGTGACATTAGTCAATTATTCAGCTTTCCTCTTCTGTGTACACCTTCATTCTGACACAGCGAGCAGAGAGCTACACAAACACGCCAAACAAATGCCTTAAGCATTCAGCA
>NW_015548286.1:93339-95219 GCF_001515605.1 Sinocyclocheilus anshuiensis
CAAAGGAATCGTATGATCAGGATGTTAAAATAAACAAAAATCTCAGCTTTCAGAGCAAACATTGATAAACATGTCCCAGTCATGTTCGTCACTTTGCAGTTCCCTTAAACCTTTCCGAAGTGGTCTCTTCTTTGTTTGGTTGTGTTGTGAGCATTGCAGCGCGCGAATGTTGTCAAACTAATGAAGATGTTTTCTTAATTTGCACGTGTTTTTTCATTTGCAGCGTGTTGAGCTCTATCGGCCACCGTGCATCGACCCACATTGACCAACCGCTCAGTTTCATTTCCTGTGTTTGATGCATGGTACGCCGTTCTTACCTCACAGAACATGGGCAGCTTTTTGGCAAAATCCACAACACGAGTGATGGCGGGGGTGATAATTTTTGTAAACTGACTGAAGGCTTCGATGTCCACTTTGCTCCCCTCTGGTGCGTTGACGATGGGTGCAGAACCGATGTCCTCGGGCTGCAACGACAGGAAGGGGAGGGGCATCGAGCTCAGTAACACAGGCACTTACAGGAAGTGGACAATCACAGAGACGAAGGTGTGACACAGCAAATCCTCATTCCCCTCTAAAGCACGAAGAAGGCCAGAGATACAGCAAGACATCATCGAAACAAGAGTGGAGCCCAGTTATTAAGAGGGAAAAGAGGAAAGATGAGAAACTTAAACTAGAGGAAGATCAGAGCAGAGAAGCATCTTTGATATCTCCTTCTGTGTGGAGCTCATTGACTAGGGTTATCCACTGATATTTGGATGTTATTTTTATTTATTTCTGTAAAGATTTGTGCCCTTCTGACCAGAAAAATGTGATGTGAAAGACATAGCAAAAAAAAAACAGAAAGCCAGACTGAGGGTCAAAAGAAGACTGGGAGCTGAGTACAGCACAAATCCAGCCTAATGTTCCCTGGTGACATTAGTCAATTATTCAGCTTTCCTCTTCTGTGTACACCTTCATTCTGACACAGCGAGCAGAGAGCTACACAAACACGCCAAACAAATGCCTTAAGCATTCAGCAAGTTGATTTAAGAAAAAAAAAATCGTGACAGAAATGGAAGCAGCTGAGAATTTGAGAGAACCTTTCTTTTGGATAAAAACATAAATAAATGTGTTTGCTCTGCTTGTTCTTACCTTGGCTTCCTTCACCCCCACTGCACTCTGGTCAGAAGTACAGAATAAATTACATGTTATTTCATTAAGTAGCATTGCTTCCTCGACCTGTTGGGCAATCAACAGGGATCGTGACGTTTCAATGAAGAACCCGAGTCAAGTCAACTAAAAAGAAGAAGTTTAAACTGGACAGGTGAGAGTGCAGACAGAAAGTGACAGTGATTTATTAAGTTTGCGTGGAGTTTCCATGGATTTCCAGGCTTTAAAATCATCTTGTATAATATTACGTATGGAATAACTGCACATAGACATTTTTGATTTTTATTTTATGTTTTTACTGTGAAATGGCCTAGTAAAATTATATTACATTTTTAAAAAATTTTAATTTTATGTTCTACTATGCAATGTATGAAAATTAGGACTGGGTGATTTTGGCTTAATTTTTTCAGCTTTTTGACAATCATTTCATGATATTTGCATGCTAACTGAAGTGGCTTAACAGACACTGGGCTTCATTCACGATTCAAAGCCATAAGGTTTGTTAAAACCATTAAATTCAATACAACAGCTTGTGTAAGAATGTTTTATGAACAATTCACACACATTCATTTTGTTTGTGTTTCATGAATGAGGTCCACATTTGCTATTTATTTAAAGGGGTCATATGATGCTTTTTTTAAAGATCATTATTTTATGTATTTGGTGTAACAGAATATGTTGACATGCTTTAATGTTCAAAAAACACATTATTTTTCAAATACTGTACATTA
>NW_015548286.1:95378-120298 GCF_001515605.1 Sinocyclocheilus anshuiensis
TCTCTCTCGCGCTCTCTCTCGCGCTCTCTCTCTCTCTCGCGCTCTCTCTCTCGCACTCTCTCTCGCTCTCTAGCGCACTCTCTCTCTTTCTCTCTCTCGCACTCTCTCTCGCGCTCTCTCTCTCTCTCGCTCGCTCGCGCGCGCACACACACACACGCACACACACACACAGACACACGATGCGCAAAACTCCGCATTTGAACAGTCAATAGCAATCATATGACCCCTTTAAAATGTTATTAAAAAAATAAAAATCTAATAAAAATCTAATTAGATGATATGGACCAATATATTACAAAGTAATGAGTAATATTTACATAGATATATTTTTGTCTTACATTAAAAAGACTTCTGATCTCTGAATCAGAGTTTTGAAACCGACAGAAATGAACTGAACTTACCAACTCTAATGCATTTTTCCTACTGAAGATTAAGTGAAGCTTAGAATTTCTGCACTTCTAGAGTCACTAAACACAATTTCAAAAATAATAAGTTCCCCTTCTAGGGAACTCAACGCTGCACCCCCTAGGGGGCACATTGGGGAATGCAGCCTGCATGACCGTGTCTGAAGCACGTGTGAAACAACGGCAATCTATTGGCCCACCTGGCCCATGACGTCATAGGCGGGATGCTCGGAAGTATAAAAGGGCACCTGCTGAATACGTCATCCTCTTTGCTGTCTTCAGGAGCCATCTCTTTGAAGTGCGTGTGAGAGACCAAGGCAGGTGAGCGGTGTGGAGAGTGTGCGCCTCCGTTCCAGAGGTTTCTGGCACTTGAGGACGCGCACAATCTATCTGTCATCTGTTTTTGGTCAGGAGCTTGCGCGTTCAGTGCTCGAGGGCTCTGAACGCGCTCATTGTGAGTGTTATCCAATGAGAAGCTCCATTCGCGTTTGTCCCTCTTCTCGAGAGATGGGTGACAAGCGTTTGTGTCTCGCGGTTCGTGTACCGCTGTTGCCAAGGCACAACGAATACTCGGATCGCGGGATTAGCGGGGTTGAGATGCCCTTTTTCTGGTTATCGGATCCCGCGGATAGCGCTCGAGTCGAGCAGCGCCTTAGGGAATGTGTGCCTCCGTGTTTGGAGTCTAACACTCGAGGGCATGTTCTGCTTTCGCGTTTGTCTCGGCGAAGAGCACGAGCGTTCAGAGTTACGCGCTCATTGTGATGAGTCACGATGTCTAGGCTCCGCTTGCGTTTGTTCCTATTCCCGAGGGATACGGAACAGAGCATTTGTGTCTCGTGGCCCGGTTCCGCCGTTGCCACGGCACAGTTATCTCAACTCGTGGTCATTGCTTTGATCTGCGGCATCCACACACCCTCTCTATACGGTTGTCAGATGCCACAGATATTGTTGGGTTGTTATGACGATGAAGTATGAGCACAGAGTCGTTTCAGCCCTGATCCTGCGAGATCATGGGCGGAGCTATATTCAGCTCGGCCGTGCCTCTCTAATATGCATGTTAATGTGAATATATTTAAATATCCTGTGGAAAGAGAAGCTTGCGAGTTTTCTCTCCCAGGGTTTTCAGCACCTAGAGTGGTTATGGGGAATATAGTTTTGCTCTGGAATATGGCGGTCTGAGGGCAGCTATATTCTATCCTAGATTTTAATAACTAGGTTGGGTTCCCCTTGGCACAAGTTCTCGATCTGGATCTCCCTCTTGTGAGAGCTCGGTCAATAGCACGGTGCTTTGCTAGCCTACAGTGGGACTGACACGGATTGGGGACCTCCTTAATATAGCTTTCTGAGGGTGGTTTAATTCCAGCCATTGTTTTTGGCAGGACCGGCTTATTTGAATACAGCTATCTGTGGCTAGCTGTGTTCTACTGCAATTGCGGTGAGCCCTCTCATGGAGTGGGCCCCCTTTTTCCTAGAGCCTCGCTATCTGAGGATAGTTATGTGCTAGCTCAGTGATCTCTCCCCTGCTTAGGGTTCTAAGTAGCGGTCTCTTGAGCCCTTACCCAGACAGTGCTGTCTCCCCTCTTTGGGTCACAAGTAGACAGCCCACATTTTGTGGTCTGGGTAGTTTCAGTCAGTCCCCCTTCTGGTAGCCCTTCCAAGGTACATAGCTATCTGAGGATATCGGTGTGCTAGCTCAGTGACTGCTCCCCTTTTTAGGGTCTTTAAGTGGCGGTGTCTTTGAGCCCTTGTCTAGACAGTGCTATCTCCCCTGCTAGGGTAGTAAGTAGATAGCCCACTCTTTGTGGTCTGGGCAGCTCTGTAGGAAGGCTATCTAGGCTCTGACGTGGATTGGGGATCTCCTTAGTATAGCCATCTGAGGGTGGTTATATTCCAGCTATTGGTATGGTGGGTTGGGCTTACCTGAATACAGCTATCTGAGGCTAGCTTGTTCCATTGCGGTTGAGGTGAGCCCTCTTATGGAGTGGTCCCTTTTCCTACAGCCTAGCGATCTAAGGATAGCTATGTGCTAACTCAGTGATTGCTCCCCTGCTTAGGGTTTTAAGTAGCAGTCTTTTGAGCCCTTACCTGGACAGTGCTGTCTCCCCTTTTGGGTCGTAAGTAGACAGCCCACTCTTTGTGGTCTAGGTAGTTTCAGTCGAGATTAGTGTTTTTAAGTAGCGGTCTCTTTGAGCCCTTGCCTAGACAGTTCTATCTCCCCTGCTAGGGTAGTAAGTAGATAGCTCACTCTCTATGGTCTGGGCAGCTCCGTAGGAAGGCTATCTTGGCTATGCTATTCTGGTCCACAAGCCTTCATAAGACCTTAGGGACATAGCTATCTGAGGATAGCTGTGTTCTAGCTCAGCAGCTACTCTCTTTACCTGGGATTTAAGTAGCATATTTTGAGCTCCTCTAGAGGCTTTCTAGTAGGCCTCCTCAGTGGTCTTGTGTATCCAGGCTAGTTCTGCTCACATAGCATAGCTATCTGAGGATAGCCTTTTGGGTCGTAAGTAGACAGCCCACTCTTTGTGGTCTAGGTAGTTTCAGTCGAGCCCCCCCTCTGGTAGACCTTCCTAGGTACATAGCTATCTGAGGATATCTGTGTGTTAGCTCAGTGACTGCTCCCCTTCCTAGGGTCTTTAAGTAGTGGTCTCCTTGAGCCCTCGCCTAGATAGCGCTATCTCCCCTGCCAAGTTGCGTGAGCGGCCCGTGGCGTCAGTGGCATGGTCCCTTTCTGAGGAAAGGCCTTGTTTGTCTGTTGCTTCCTTGGTGCTCTCCCACCAGGTGGACAGGCATGCGCCTGTGTTTGGATTTCGTTCCCCAATTTGCCCCCTAGGGGGCGCGGCGTTGCGTTCCCTAGAAGGGGAATGTCTTGGGTTACGCATGTAACCATGGTTCCCCGAGGGGGAACGAGACGCTGCGCCCCCTTGCCATGCCTTCGGCCTGCCTGTCTATGTCTCCTTCAGACAGCTAATTGGATGACATATTCAGCAGGTGCCCTTTTAGACTTCCGTCGGCCAATAGATTGGCATTGTTTCACACGTGCTTCAGACACCGGTCATGCGGCTGCATTCCCCAATGTGCCCCCTAGGGGGAGCAGCGTCTCATTACATGCGTAACCCGAGACGTTTTTTTAAGTATGTAAAAATAGGGTCAAATGTGTTGTGTTTTAAGGTTTAGGGAATATCTGTAAATTTACCATTGCATTTTTCTACAGATTTTTTCTTACAGTGTGCTTTTATAAGAGAAGAGAACAGCTTAATTCAAACACTCACTTTGCAGCCCTCACAGGTAATGCAGCGGTAATGATATCCAGTCGCTTTGTCCCCACACACAACACACAGCTCATCCTTGTCCAGATAACTTGGTATGTACCCTATAAGAAGTTACAGGTACAGTCATAAACACATTATATTAAAATAGGCAAATTTAACCTGAAAATATCTGCATGAAAATAGATAAAATTGCACTTTGTGCAAACAAAGAAAAGCATAAGAGAAAATAAAGCAATGTGAGAGATGAGAAGTAAAAGATACTAGAGGAAAAGAGGTAATTTTATCAGAATGCTTTTATATTGAGACAGAAACACAGGGAAATACAAGTTTTAAGGCACACATTTGTGTAGGCAGTTTGCAGAAGCTCAGGAATCAATATGATCAATGAGTCTTTCGTGGAGGTCAGAGGGAGGACATGAGCTCAAACCTTCTGTTCCTCTGTATGTGTCCTTACAAATCAATACAACACACAATACCCCAAACCTCCATCCTACACTGAAGATCAATATACTACACAATGTAGCTCCACGAATATCTGCAACAGGTCTTTGAAAGAGGGATACCGAAGAATACAGTCTCTTCAAGTTCAGTCCAGAAGACTAATTCAGCAGCTTTACTATATTACACTGTAATAAAAGCTTTTCCAATACTTGCTAACAGTGTCGGGGGTAATGTATTACAAGTAACGAGAGTTACGGAATCAGTTTACTATTTTCAAGTAACTAGTAAAGTATCACATTACTTTTTAATTTACAAGAAAAAGTAATGTCGGTTACTTTATTTTCTCATGTATTGACTGACAGCTCTCCTGTCCTCATGTTGAGAGAAATCAGGAGTGAGTGCAGAGGTGTTGTGTGTGAACATGATCTTACTGTATGATCTCACTCACACAAAAACAGATTCAGTATTCCTCAAAATGAATAAAACAGTGAAATACAAACGCAGAATATGACACAAACCTGCAATAATTAAATATGTCAAATAACAATATGTCAAATATCCTTTATGCATTTAATCCCATTTTGTTAACCAGTGTCTTTTCTGTTGACCTTCAATGATCCAATTCAACCATACTAATAAGCAGAAATGACTTTAGATTAACATAACTTATTTTTTAGTGTTTCTTCTCATGTGTAATATTCTTCATGCAATGCAGAATTCCTGAGGCTTATTCATTTCACTTTTGGTGTGAAAGGGCTTTTACAATTGGCAAAAATAGAACTTTTTTATATTAAAAACAAACAAGCAAGCCCTGACCAGATGAGAAAAAGTAACGCAAAAAGTAACGTAACAAATTACTTTTCATAAAAAGTAACTAAGTAACACATTCAGTTTCTTTTTTTTTAATGGAGTAACACAATATTGTAATGCATTACTTTTAAAAGTAACTTTCCCCATCACTGCATGCTAACTAACATTTCTGAGTGGCACAAATGAAGGATAGAACAGAGACCACAGATATAAAATGGCGGCAACATCTATTCAGACTCTTAAACCACACTTAAAAATTGCTGAATATTATTGCATTAGAATGAAGTTATCAAAGCAAGTGTCAAACCAAGTTGTTCTGTTTCAAATAAAATCATAGTGTGTTCAACAGTTACTGGAACATGATAAAGCAATAAGCCCCGTGAAGCCGAGGTTTACAGTGAATTTATAACAGCTAAGGGGCGTTGTTAGGTACAACGCAAAGCAGAGTGCCTAAAACCCCCTTAGCTGTTATAAATTCACTGTAAACCATGGCTTCACGGGGCTTATTGCTTTTATAAAACGGTTATTCCATATACGTAGTAAGGTTTCACAGACTAAAACAGAGCAAATAAAGTGTAATGATATTAATAAAAACAGTATTCTTCCACCAAACAATGTAGTTCCTCAGAAACAGTTGTGGTTCCAACAAAGTGTTTGCCGAGCAACACACAGAAGTAAACAAAGGTGTATGTTTGTAGAGTAATTTACAACAGCTTCGAACGCGGCTCAACCAATCAGAATCAAGGACCGGAACTATCCGTTTTATAATGATAGTTTTAATGAGATAAACTAAACATGTGGTTACTAGAACATCTGTGTGAAGTTGAGGAAACTGACTTCATTTATCCACTACAAAAACAAATCACCAAAATACCAGCTGATTACAAGTCTTTGAAAAATTGTCTCAGACAAGTGAAGTTAGTTGAGCTGAGAAAATCTCCTGCAGCTTTTGTCTTCACTATCGACTGCAATCACACATTTGGACACATTTGTGAAGAATCCAGATTCTATTTAGAACTGCTGTACATCTCATCAATCCTCAAACATCAGACGATAAAACACTACTTTTATAGTTACAAATCAAAATATTACTTAATCAGATCTCAACTGAGCACATCTGAAGTTTAACACAGATTGCTGAGTACATTACTTTTGGACTGAGATATTACACTGTTACACTGGCAAACAGGCAGCCACCTAAAAGCATGCCAATTATAAGCTTAAGAACAGCACAAGAAAAGACACAACTCCAGTTCACAACAGCACCTCTATGCTTCTTCTAGAGCTTGCGATACCTTTCTTGTGTGGCCCCTGCATCCACTGCATCTGAGAGAAGTCCGGCCTGCCGTCAGAGTAGTAGTCTGGTTGGTGATAGTGACTGAGAGGCACGTCCATGGAGCACAACTCGCTCTTGAACACAGGGTTGCCCCCAGTAAACGGGCACCCATAGGGCTGGTTGTGCGGCCTGGCCTGCTCCATGCTGGGAGGATGGTGGTGTAACGGCTGCGGCTCACAGCGAGCGAAACCGGGCCCTTCGCCACCGTACATGCAGTACTTGCCTCCGGGGGGCACCGCATATCCCCCACTCACACCGTGGCCTATGTCATACATGTCTGACATGCAGTAATTCATTACGAAAAAAGGCACAACCACACACAAAAAAAAATCTCAAGTTAATGCAACAAAAATTTCTGAGCTAAAGGAACAGAATGCGATTGGTGGTCGCATTGACGTGCGAGCTGACATGACGTCATGAAGCAAACTGTGTGAAAATTGTCTGGAGGACACCAGCACTTATATATGGAGAATCCACCCGCCCCACTCGCCCCGCCAAATTGAGTGGAAGATTTCTGAGCACGCTCTCTTAATCTGACACCGGACAAATCCAAGAAGTTGAACAGCCGGGGCGACATATCCTCGGACGGAAGGCCGTCATACATGTGTATGACACACCTTCAAACAGATCAGATCATGCTTATATCAACATCAGACCAAGCCTAGCTAAAATGGCAAGATTATAATCACAATCCCAAAAGCTGAAGTTTATTGATTTCAAATATAAGGCGCTTCAAGCGCTGATCTTAAGCTCATGACACGTGAGGGCTGCAGCCATGGACGGCATTTACTGATGCGTAACTTCATGTAAATGACCATGTAATGAATAAAATGTGGACCTCTCCTGCCATCAGTCCAGATATTGTCCTATAGAAAAACACACTTTAATACATGCACACTCAGATGCCACTTTGAATACAGAACTGACTGATCAGTTCAAGAAAAATGACATCAGATGAAATAATTAGGTCTTTTCAAACATGAAATACAATTTTAGTTTACATTTTAATCCAAAAGAAGAGAGTATTTTATTTTTAATTTGTAAGAATAACATTAAACATAAATGTAACCTTTCAAGTTAAAATTTATGGACATTATCTGTGGCTTGTTGTTGATTACTACAGAACGTAGAAGACCATCTTTTTACGCTTTTGTTCATAAAAACAAACTCAATTTGTTGACCGTTTTGCACTTACAATGGAAACTGTTGATGAAAATTCGACATTCTGTTGTAATCCTAACTGTAATACCAATGTAACTTCTATATATGCTCAAATAAATACAAGTTACTTTGAAATGGAGTGTGAAATCCATTAAACAATTATTTTATCCAGTCTACAATACTATAAATTTTTCTCACTTTCCCCTGCTTCAATCACTATCTAGATACTGTAGTATGAGTATGAATGCTGAAGTCATTAGAAAGCTTCAGGAATATGCAATAAAACAGTGCCCGAGATCGAACAAACTCTGAGGTGGAAACTGGGTTATGACGCCGAGAGTTAAGACAGCCAAAGTGAGCAGCAGGTAACAGCTGTTTTTAGCAAGGGCTCCTGAGGCAAAGCCCCTCCACAACACAGCCTGATACCAGTTTAACTTTTTGATGAGGTGACCGTCTCACATAAGCCTAATCTTCACAGGGATTTCATAAAGACTTTAACTGCCAAAAACAACATTCAGACACATTAGCACACATCTGAACAATCTGTCTCTGCTCAACAAAACACAACCTTCAAATATTAAGAAGATATATTTTCAGTATATGTCATTTATACTATTGCAAATAATACATCAAAATACCACAACACTCATGTAAAAATCATTTTCAGGTTAGGAATCTTGAAATTCTTCAATGCTTTATTGATTTTCTTAATCAATTTATTTTTTTTAAACTAACTGACCGGGTTTAAATGGTTAAAGTGCTCTAGATCAAGGTAGTTAAACTGCATTAAACATTTAGCGCTACGGATTAGAGCCTGTGCCCTTTGACAGCCCTTCGCCACTTTGGCCATTTCCACCTAATTGCATACGATCATTATCCAATTGTAAAGGAGTTCTATGCCGGGTAATTAAAAATATCCATAACTGTTGATGTTCTTGACACTGCAGATGTTACCCCACAACATCCAAACCCAATACATCAGAACAGGTTTAAAACAAACACATACAGTTACTTTGGACTGAAGTAAACTCATACTGAAGAAGTTCAGTGACAAGAAAAATTATGAACTTACCAAAAATAACACTCCTAGATTCAAGGAAGAAACGTGCTCTCACAATCTCAACCGTAGCCTCTTTAAAACCTCAAAGACCTCAAAGGTAATTGATCCATCACAGACCACTGGAGATCCTAAAGTTACCCAATAATCAAGAACTTGACACTCATATGTTTTCAGAAACACCTCCATAACCCTACCGCACACTCTCTGCGTCTCAGCAGGTGGCTCGCCGGTTTATGTAGGAACTGTGTGTTCAGTTTGGCAGGTCTGTGTGATTATGCACCTACTAGAGTGTTTTCCACCAATTTATTCCCTCCGGGATCGATCACTTGAGGTACCGGGGTTCAAGGCTGGTCATGTTGAGTTTTCGGATGGTGGCCCTCACAGCACTGGGGATAGGGCCTGGGTTGACATGGCTTCCTGAGCCAGATGTCCCCAGCGTTACCTGAGCAGAGAGCTTCGCTGAGGCCACCTTAAACACACGGCCAGGGTGACCTGAGGGAAAGACCAAAACGATACGCTCTCATCCCTACAAGACTCCCCAGCCTAACCGATGACTCTCAACAACACAAAGACAAAAGGCCCACAGCGAGGGACTCATAAATACTCGATGTGATTTACAAGAGAATCCACTCTACAAGCTGTCATGGCAAGAGGCCTTGATCAATACTATTAGTGATCTAGACATAACTGATCAATATGGTCACTGATCTAGACATAATTCAGCCACTGTTTAGAGCAAATCAAGGGCAGCGATCAATTAACTAATCATCTTAATTTCATAATCTGCAGCAAATGAAGACCAGTGTCAGTTTAGGACTGCTGGCAGAATATCTTCATTCAGCGTACTGGCAAAATTCTCTAGATTTAAGAAATATTCTCTCTAATGAGCTCCATAAAGACAATCAAATCTTCCAACCCAACTGAACCAAACAAATCTATTATTTTCATGATCCGCTAACAGTGCAATTCAGATGAGTTTCAACCATGCAGAGTTGATCAAGTTGGATCACACTGCAAAAAACCCACAAAACCTGCAGGACCCAGTTGCATGAAAACCAGAACTTGTCTTTCCAAAGAGATATAGGAAACAATACTCTGTCATTGAGGCGATGACACGATGAAGTAGGGGTTTAGGAGAAAAACTGAAAAAGGGTTGCCATTCCTGCTTAACTCCTAACTCTAAAGACAAACGGGGTTGTGGACAGAGGATTAAGAGGTTAATTAGAAGGTCAGAAGTAATCTATATTTCACAGGATCAATAGAACGCTAACCAGATGCAGATATGTGGACAAGATCCTGACCGAACTGGACTGGTTCGAGACAGGTTCGAGACAACCCTTTTGGCATGAAGTGTCATTTTCAATTTTTCTCCTAAACCCCTACTTGCAAGTGTCATCGCCTCAATGACAAAGTATTGTTTCCTGAGGAAACATAACAATGTGCGATACATGGCTGTAGTTGTATATAGTATATCTCTTTGGAAAGACAAGTTCTGGTTTTCATGCAACTGGGTCCTGCAGGTTTTGTGGGCTTTTTGCAGTGTGATCCAAATTGATCAACTCTGCATGGTTGAAACTCATCTGGGATCTGCCATCTAGCAATATGAGTCAAAATGGGGTTTTATGTCTTTCCAAGTCAAGTCACATTTATTTATTTATTTAGCGTTTTATATAATACAGATCATTTTAAAACAACTTCACAGCAATAACCAGGACAATAACACCATTAATGTTGTAAAATTCATCAATTTTGAACCAAATTCAACGTCAGCTTTACAGCAGCTCTACAGAAGATTACAGTATCATTATTCAGCTCAATTCAGTAACAGTGTCAATGTTGCAAATTAGTGTTATCATCCAGCTCAATTCAGTTCAAATTTTGTTTTCATCCGAGGAGTTAAACTGATATTACTACTGAATATTAATTGTATTTAAACCCCATTTCTACTGATAAAAGCAATAATTCTAGGGAAATGAAAATTGTAGAGAAAAATGACCGTCTTTGGGACCAGAATTAGAAAACACTTGTCAGCCAGATGCCTCGGGCATCTTTCAGGTTTCTAAAATTTGCAAATCACTAAGCAAAAGACTAAAGAGGTCCAGGTTTGTGTGTCTGTAACTTGTTGACTCTCTTCAGAACGGCCTGCCAAAAACATCAGGATTAAAGTCTATCTCTGGATGCAAAGGTGCTCTCTGTTCAACCTACAAATGAATCTGCTACAAAATTTTAGAGCTGGTAATATTTCTAAAATTAATCTAATGATATGATATCCAAATAAATCTATCAACATTTGCTGATAAAAGTCCCAAAATGAAAATCCTTTAAAGACACTGCATTACTGTACCAGACAAAAGCACTGAAAGGACAAAACGTGGCTTTACAAGTCAATACAAAGTTTTATTTAATTTAATTCAGCCAACAGTCCATGCGGAACAATCCATTTTACTAGTTTATCAGGCAGTTTGAGGAAGGTCACTATGTTCAGACTGTGTCTTAAGAACTATTTTGATCAATTAGAAGTCAGCCAAGGGGTGATCAGTCTTGCTTTTCAGAATCACGTTTGGCTATTCAGCATTTTTATGTAGTTGACTTGACAGCCAGAACAAAATTAGATGACAGTATCTAAGCAGTTTATGCAACCAGCCACTGTTTGCACACAATGCCTGCTTGTATTTTATCTGTAATTATTTTTTACTGGTCTTTGTATACATGCAGACTGACAGGAAAGACTCTGTTGAGTGTTCAGGGAAAAGAGATTTCAGCAAATTTAGTTTGATTCATCATGTCTTGCTATTGTTAAAATGTACCGCTTTAGTAATGAATTAAAGGATTAAACACACAAAAACCTCGTTAAGGACATCAGTTTCTATAAACTCGCAAATGCAAATGTGATATTGTCAGCGCAAGCGATTCTCAATTGGATTATACCTGAGTCATCATGAGCTGGAAGGGACGGCTGATTCCGGGAAATCTTTTAACCGAACACATACAGCATCTCGTCAACAAAGCAACCCAAAGACAGAACACACGATCAACACCCTACAATGATGTCTACTGCATATTTTCTGTGGTGAATTTATAACCTTTCTTTGCTGCAGTGCACTATGCAATCTACCCTGATCACATCAACATTCAAACATGTTACATGCAGAACATCTAACAGGTTGAAGGGATCATACACAGACAAGACAGGCTGGGCAGAAGCGTTTCAGACTGATGTGTCAGAGCTAAAGCAGGATCAGCACCTCATGGCCTGAGTTACACATCTGATGCAATAAACGTTCGGAAAAGATGCACAAAACAGATGCTCTTGTTTTTCAAAATGATGCTGCATCTGAACACAAAGAGGCAAATTTACTAAACAGCACTGTATTGCAATACATAAACCTTCATCATATCCACTACCATCCCACAACTGGTTTAAGCAGGCACCATCAGTAATGTTTTAGCTTTATACAAAAAGTCATTGTCCTTCTGGTTCAAGTCTTTAACCCTCAGTGAATGTGATGTAAAGACGTGTGCTGGTTTATTTCTTTCCATTGACAGGATGGAGTACATAGCACTCACTTACACACGTTAACCACACGTTGACCTTAACTTGTTCTGATGCTCTTCACAATAACGGCACAGAAACACATAGGCTGTCATCACGCTGAAGCAGGAGGATTTGTCACTCTCAATTAGCGTTGGTGGGATGGCAGCGCTCCTCTGCGGCTCCGTCCTGAGGGGCCCATCATGCAACAGATGGCCAGCAAACAGCATCATGATATCATGCACATCATGCTCATACTCACAGGCTGCTTATACAAACACACACAAACACACGTGGAGAACGTCTGCAGCTGCACTGGACGTCTCTCAGCAGCCAATCAATATATTTGGTAATGAAGAAAACCTAGATCGATAAACTTAACCTCTGATTAACTAGTGCAGCTAGGAAGACATGAGAATTGGAAAATGCGCTCTGGTTCAAGTTCATGGGCTGGTGCTGGAATTAAACTGCTCACACTCCACAAGAAAAAAAAAATGATGTCCCTATTTAAAAAGTTGTTTATATAATATATTTAATTATGGGAAATAAAGAACAACCTACACTGCTGTTCAGGGGGAAACAAGAAGTCTCTTCTGCTCACCAAGGCTGCAATTGCTTGATTAATGAATACAGTAAAAACAGTACATTGTAAAATATTAAGCTGTTTTCTATTTAAATATATTTTGTAAAATGTAATTTATTTCTGCACTGTAAATTTAAAATTTACGATAAAAAATACGGTAGCAATGTTTTAGGTTTTACAGTTTTAACTTAATTGATTTGCGGCTCAAGAAACATTTCTGAGAATTATCAATGTTGAAAACAGTTGTGCTGCCGAATATTTTTCGGGTTTTTTTTTTAAACATATTTTTTGTACAAATTTACTTATACTGTCACTTTTGATCAATTTGATCAGTTTGAATCAATTTGATGAAAGCATCCTGGCTAAATGAAATGATCAATGTCTTGTTAAAAAAAATCTTACTCATTCCAAACTTTTGAATGGTAGTGTATGTTAGTAGTTTTGAATTTGTTTAGATATCATTTTTTTTTATATTTTTTTTTTCACCAAAGTATCTACTTGATCAAAAACACAGTAATATATTATTACTAGTGTTTGAAAAACTTTTTTTTTTTTTACTTGTGACAACAAAGCTTCATTTTCAGCAGCCATTACACTAAATCCTTGTCCTATATTAATAAATGCTTCTAATGGGTTTTGATTTGAAATTTTTCTTATTATTAGCACAGCTGAAAATGATTGTGCTGCTTAATGAAGTGAGAAAAACAAAAATATAATGTCTCATTGAATACAGACGTATTTCTTGCGAGTTACTGTATACTGCCATGTGAAATTTTGGTTTTAACCCTGTAAAGCCTGACATATGAAATAACAGTCAGAAAAAATCTAGTTATTTCAAACAGGACAGTTTATTGCACCTTTAAAAAAATATAAAAGAAAATCTTAGAAAAGGTTGCATATATTTTGTAACATTTTTGACACACCAGGCTTTTATTGCCTGTGAGAATAATGTGCTTAAACTAGAGGATGAACACAAAACATAATTTTATTTAGAGGCCCAAACTGACGTTTGGTGAGCTTGTAGTGTAAATCAATGAGATTTTTATAATTGAAAAACAGTTTGATACACTAATTCAGCATATTAGAATGATTTCCAAGGGATCACATGACCCTGAAGTCTGGCGTAATGAGGCAAAAAAATTAATAATATTTCACAATATTACTGTTTTTACTGTATTTTTATCAAATAGATGCAGCCTTGGTGAGCAGAAGAAGCTTCCCTCAAACAAATTTAAAAAATTATACCGACCTCAAACTTCTGAACTGTAGTGTATATATTTAGTAGCATATATGAAAGAGTGGCATCTCTGAAGAACATTTCAGGTCAAAGCCATTGACCTTGTCAGATCAGGGCTTTTCACAGTGTGCTTAAACCAAGGTTATCGTCCTTCCAAGCCTTTAACCGTATATAAGCAGTTAAAGGTATGTTTCACACTTGCAATTTACATTTCATGCCTTATAATCACATGATTTGGTCATTCGTGGAAACAATGCATACTAGGGCTGCACGATAAATCGCATGCGATATTTAATGCGCATCTTGTCAGAAAGCCGGTTCTGTAATCAGCGGTAAATCTCCACCTGCGTGCTTTCACATTGAGCAGCATTAACTACACAGAGCCGTTGTTCACTGACGAGCTGCGCAAAAAATCGCGCAAATATGGACGTGGTTTTGCGCAGCTCATCAGTGAACAACGGCTCTGTGTAGTTAATGCTGCTCAATGTGAAAGCCCGCAGGTGATGGAGATTTACCACTGATTACAGAACCGGCTTTACTGATAAGATGCGCGTTAAATATCGCATGCGATTTATCGTGCAGCCCTAATGCATACTGTATAAACAGTTGTTTCAGCATTTGAGGCGGAAAAAATGTCAAATGGTGACAGACAACTTGTGAATTGGAATGAGTCTGTTTTATTCTCATCAAAAGTTCATTCAGGAACAACTTGATATTACAGTCAGCAATATATAATACAATGCTGCACAATGCTACAGCTGTTATGTAAACAGGTTACATGCTGCATTTGTTCAATCTATGACACTGACACATTAACCCAGGGTTTAAGAATGTACAGTGTGAAGCAAGATAACCCAGGATTCGGTTTACCTGTGGTTTAGAATAACCCAGGGTTAAATATTTCAAGTGTGAAAACTAAAAGGCCTTTTGAAACTTAATAAAAGAGAGAAACTCCTACAAAAACAGTTCCAACAAATTCCAACCAAGCCAAAAAAAAAAAAAAACGTAATTATTTATGTAACCCTCATTCCGTGAAGGACGGAACGGAGACGTTCGTTCGACACTGACGTTAGGGGTCTCACTTGGGAGTCCCAATCACCTCTGAGTAGTAAAAAACAGGCCAATGAGTGGAATTTGCATGCCCAGCCACTCCCCCGTACACACGAGTATATAAGCGTGCAGCGTGCATCCACTCATTCAGGTTTGTGCTGAGGAGCCGAGACCGTGTCCCGGCCATTCAGCAGTGTAGTTCAAGGCTGTAGCAGGAGGGACGTAACGTCTCCGTTCCCTCCTTCAGGGAACAAGGGTTACATACGTAACCGAGATGTTCCCTTTCAGTTAGTCACATTCGACGTTTCCTCGACAATGACGATAGTGGTCCCTATGGAAAACGCCACAACCACTGAACTGTGTTATGGGGATTGGCGATGCAGATGTAGGCAAGCTCTCACATGCCAAGTAGGGATGCAACGATTATAGATTTTGTTGGTACGATTATTGTCTGAGGAATAATCACGGTTTCACTATTAACGATAAATGACGTTTATTATGCATTTATTCATTTCACAAAATTATTAATGCATAAAATCACATGAACACTCTTTAGATAATAAAGTGTGATTTATTGCTGCCTTTAGAAACAGAAATAACACAGTAACCAATAATACAGCACAAAATAATAATAATAAAGACAAACAAATGTCTATCTCTCCAATTGGAATTAAAAAGGTGACCTCTTCTCTGTAAACATCTATGTCAGTATTTCCCTTTTGAAAATAACTAATGAAAATAGATCACAAAAGTATTTAGTGTTTTCAGTTTGTAAATTCTTTACTTTTCTTTTGGACCTGAGGCAGAAAACTGGAAACATGGTGAAAAAAAAATCTTGTTGGTTTTTGACTTATGCATAATACTATAAAAGGGATAATAGATAACAATGTTACTAAGTATTATTAATATAGGACTATTAACTTTATTTATCCCACAGTGGAAACTATTAATAATGAGGGGAATAAATTGAACTATCATTCTAATCAACTGTCATCCATACATATTAATTTGAATACTTTTTATAATAATTCATATGATTTTACATGTGGCCTGAGAAAATCATGTCTATATTTGGTTTGTGAGATCGGAGATCGCGCTGCGCACACATACAAACATTCAGGAGGACACAAACTTGTTGTGAACCCTGCCCCGTGACTTTTATTAATAAAATAGCTTAGATACTGAATTGCACCATATTCATCATCAAGGAGAGGGTAAAATCACTGTTTAAGTAGCTAAACTCACATGTTTGTAGAGAGACGCGCTGACGCAGGTTCACACACACACACACACACACACACACACTTCTCTCTCTCTCCCTCTCTCTCGATCGAATAATTAATTCAAGTAGCTAAATGTTATAATTAATAAATTAAAATAAATGTGATCTTACCACACTATTTCATCTGTCTGATCTGAAGTGGGCAGAATACTGAGCTAACGAGCCGTAGCTTCGCGTCAGTCTTGCCTTCACGTTGTGCATTAAAATAGTTTAAAGCTGTGTATTCACTATTTAGCAGCAGTTTTTACGGCAATATTTAAATGACACCCCGGTCATTCTTGGTGTTACCAAAATGGTCCCACACTATCAACTATTCAGTAATTTCTCTGGTGGAAATAAAGGACCGCTCTTTGGTTCCTTTGTCATAGTTAATCTAGTGTGTGTAGTAGCTAGCCTCCGTGTCTCTGATAAGCAAGACATTTTAAGCTGGTTCACCGCTAGTGTAACTTAGTTTTCGTTTTGCGCAAGTTGCAACTGTTCCGTTCTGTGCAACAGAAACACTCGGTGTAGCGGAGCCTTTACGATTAATTAACCGTGCCATTTTAAAGCGCGGTTAATTGTGAAACCGGTTAATCGCTGCATCCCTAATGCCAAGTTACAACTGGCATCCCAAGTCGTAACCTACTCAGTGCCCCATCATGGGCCGAATAGTCTTTTGTACCGAAATGGGACTGAATTGTGCTCACAGCGCAGAGGGTCACAGCTGCTACTCCTTTACCCAAAGTAAAGAAAGAGTGCTTCAGCTCTCTCTCAATTCCAGCCGTGACCAGTTGCATTACACTGGGGAAGCGTGCCTAAGTCTGTGCGGAGGAGGACACTACGGACCCCTGCCTGTGACAAGCCACCTATGTCCTCCGCATCCCATATAGGAGTCACACATAGAGGTTCCAAAGATCTGGAAGCATGTTAAGTCACCTTTATTTATATAGTGCTTTATAAAATACAGATTGTGTCAAAGCAGCTTTACAGTGTTAAACTTTCGGCTGCCGAAAATTAGTTCACCGCTCAGGTTTCACTTTCACGTGGTGTGACGCTCTGCGTATTATCCCGCTCTAAGCCTACATTAAAATCTGTCATATAAATTGGTCTCTTCATTAGAAATTAGCCTACTGATTGCCACCATTGATGGACAAATTTTTTTAATAATATTAAAAATATCTGTATGACATTGTATTCTGCAGTTCTTCCCTGTTGTACCGAATATCTATACTTTTCAAATTATCATATCGAAGTTAGAAATTCAAATATTGTGACAAAATTAATTTTGTAGGGTGCCACAAGTTCGTTAAAATTTCCAAAGGGTGCCGCGACTAAAAAAAGGTTGGGAAACACTGGGCTAGATGATGAGGTCTTCTCTTCAAAGAGAAGAAAGAAGAAGACAATCCCCAGAAAGAAGGCCCTTCCTCAGGGGGATTCGTCAGCGAGGGGCTGCCCTCGCATCAGGTTGGAAAGCCAGGTCCAGGTGGGCCAGGAAGGTGTAACCAACAAGACCTGCTCCTCATCCTCCCTAATCTTGCACAGGGTCTGTGCAAGAAGGCTCACTGGGGGAAAACGCATACTCGGATTGGCCCCGGGGCCAGCTGTGTGCCATGCTGAGTGTCTTCTTAGTCAGGGAGTAAAAGAGCGGGCAGTGAGAGAACTCGAGAGAAGCAAACAGGTCCACTTGAGCATCCCCGAATCAACTCCAAATCAGCTCCATCCTTCCGGGAGCATGATCTGCCACATGATTGAGCTGAATGTGAATGGTGCTTAGCAACCTGAGCCATGCCTGACTCTAGAGGAGGAGATGTTGCGAGTTGCGACGGGAGTGTAGACCTCCTTGATGGATGATGTACGCAACGGTCGCAATGTTGCCAATGCGGACCAGCACATGCTTGCCCTGATGCAATGGTTGAAACTGGTGCAGGACAAGTAGTACTGCCAGCAACTCGAGGCACTTGATCTGCCACTGCAGTTGGGGTCCTGTCCAGGAGCCCGAGGCTGCATGTCCGTTGCACATGGCACCCCAGCCTGTCTTGGAGGCATCTGTTATAAGAACAACATGCCTGAACACTTGACAAGGCAAGGGCCAAAAGTCTGGCGACAACTCAGCGTAATGGACATACTGAGTGTGCCATGGCGCCATCCTTATCTTGGGACTTAGCCGAGTAGCCAGTGCTAAAGCGGTCTCATATGTAACAATCCCAGTGGTATTACCATGGCTGTGGATGACATATGCCCCAGGAGCCTCTGAAATTGTTTCAGTGGAAAAGCTGTTTTCCTCCTGAATGCATTCAGGAAGTTCAACACTCACTGGGCATGCTCATTCGTGAGACATGCCGTCATTTTGACCAAGTCCAAATCCATACAGAGAAAAGAGATGCTCTGTACAGGAGAGAGCTTGCTCTTTTCCCAGTTGACCTGAAGCCCCAACTGGCTGAGGTGCCAGAGCACAAGGTCCCTGTGTCTGCCCATCAGATCTCGAGAGCGAGCTTGAAAGAGCCAGTGGTCGAGATTGAGAGTGCGAATGCCCACTTTCTTTAGTGGGGCAAGGGTGGCCTCCGTAACTTTGTTAAAGACACAGAGAAACAGGGACAGCCCGAAGTGGCGGGGTGGGGGCAACCTTGTACTGTTATGCCCGACCCTCGAAGCAAATGAAAGAAACTGTCTGTGTCAAGGCAATATCGAGATGTGAAAGTACGCGTCCATCAGGTCGATCGCTGGAAACCAATCCTGTAGCCGAACACACGTGAGAATGCACCTCTGCGTCAGCATCTTGAACAGGAGCTTGTGTAGGGCCCGATTCAAGACACACAGATCCAGGATTGGTCACAACCCACCACTTTTCTTGGGTATGATGAAGTGAGGGCTGTAACCCTGACTCCATCTTGGCTGGAGGGACAGGCTCTATTGTGTCGTTCGCCAGCAGGACCACAATCTCCACACAGGACAGAGGCACCATTGTTTGCCACTGAGGTAAATAGGGTGCGGCTGAATCTGGGGAGGGCGCCTGGCAAACTAGGTCACGTTGCCGAGTCTGACTGTCTGAATCAGCCAGCGGAATGGGCTGGGAAGCACTAGCCAGGCCCCAGGCTCAGTGTGAGCGACGTCAAAGGGACAATGGAACGATGTTTCTGAAATTTCTTCATTAAAATAAAAGAATAAGCCATAGACAAGGTTGTTTTGGATGGACGTAGAGTGACACTGGGTATCTTGGAAATTATTAGTGATGTCTGATTTGTTCTTTTGACTGGCAGTTCTTTTCAATAACTCAGATGAACTTGCAGTGAGTTAATACTAAACCTCGGGCACATTTACCCTCGTGCAGTGAAATTCAGCAAATAAAATACATAATCTTGAGATAATCACAGGCTTTCAGAACAAAACCAAACAAAAGACAAACATTAAACCTGCTTGTTAACCAAAAGGTGGTCTTATGAGTAATTGTGTCTTGCTATAAATAACTCACTGATAAGAGTATCCTTTGTTATATATGTGTAAGGTGATATATAATATATACAGTAGCAAATCTTAATTGCTGATATTGATGCTAAATGTAAACTATACTATATATAAGCCCAGAAATATATGTAAAGTTGGATATACAGTACATTCAACTTTACAAGCATATATGCAATGTACTCACATAAAGCAATATCTTGCTAGCATGATTTTTTATATTTTACAGTATGTAAATTATATTATCACAGCTCTAATCTGCTAAATGCAACTATAAAGCAGAGAGATAAGATATTATAAAAAAAGATTACCATGACTTTCTGTAAAATCTGTTTGGAAATGTGTATTGTGAAAAAAAAACTGTACAAATAAATTTGACATGACATACATTTCTTCTGTCATCAATATTTTGTCATATTTTTCATAGTGCAGCAATGCAACCTGAAATAAATAATTTGGATTTTCTTTAACAGTTGATACAATGCTTATTAAAAATATCATGTAAATGTTGTAGATGTTGTTATGCCTTTATGCTGATCTAAGGTAATCCATTGTACAATATTACAGTCTACAATCTAATAGAGTAAAAAAAAAAAACTCAATGGTTCTAAAAAGGTTTCATTTTCTTCAAGTTAGCAGTTTTTTTTTCTTTTGACTGTGGGATGGAATATGAATAGGACTATTTTTGAGATTCACCCACATACTGCGGACAGTTTAGTATATACAGAAAAAAATAAAAAAATTAAATAAAACTAAAAAATATTCAGGCACTATTCCAAACATCATTTTCCCTTTCCCAGTGGCATGGTTTTGACTGTATTGGACTTGCAGCTGGGCTACAATATGCTTTTACTGCCCCCTAGAGCCAGATTACAAAAGTGCAGTATAAAACAATAATTTCCAGATTAATGTAGGCCAGCAAACCCATTCGAGTAGTGCTCAATGATTTAATGCGTCATCAATATTATGAAGCAGGTTGCAATTCAAAAGAGGCTCAGAAAAGAGTTATTTCTTAGAAACGCTTGATCAGCATTTGTTGCAGATGCCACTTGCTTTAATATTTTATATCTATGCAATACAATTCAGACATTTTTATTTTTACTTTTGAAGTTTCCAAATACTGTAGTTTTTTCTTTATTTTGAAGAGTTTATCTATAGTTTTATTATTTAAAATATTTGACATTAAAACATTAAATCTAACAAACATCTTGGTGTAAAAACGTTTTGTTTGCTTGTGCTGTCCTTAAAAATAAATTACACTTGCTTTGTTGACACTGTAGATACTAAAGTATCTAAATGCTTTTAGTGGCCACTATAGGGCAGCGTGGTGAACATTGGTATTTTAGAAAGCACAAAGCACAGGATATTGTGTGTTGCACTAAGAGGTACTTCCAGAAGTCATAGATCCTCTTCTGAATATCATTGTCATTAGGATTTGTCCCAAAAACCTTCAAACTGGCTGTTACTAAGACTCTCATTAAAAAACCACAACTTGATCCTGGAGAATAAGTTAATTACAGACCAATCTCAAATCTCCCTTTCCTGTCAAAGATACAAGAAAAGGCAGTCTCCTCACAACTATGTTCTTAGAGAAAAATGGTATCTGTGAGCATTTCCAGTCAGGATTTAGACCATATCATAGTAAAGAGACTGCTCTCATCAGAGTTACAAATGACCTGCTCTTATCATCTGATCGTAGTTGTATCTCTCTATTAGTGCTACTGGATTTTAGCACTGCGCTCGACCACAATATTCTTTTGAATAGACTACAAAATTATGTTGGCATTAGTGGAATTGCATTGGCAAGGTTCAAATCATTCTTATCTGACGTCGTCAATTCGTAGCAGTGAATGATGTGGCATCATATCATTCACAAGTGCAGTATGGAGTACCACAAGGCTCAGTTCTAGGACCTTTGCTATTCATGCTTTACATGTCAACCTTGGGAGATATAATCAGGAAACATGGTGTTAGCTTTCACAGCTATGCTGATGACACTTAGCTCTATATTTCTTCATGGCCCGATGAAACATACCAATTCACAAAACTAATGGAATGCACAGCTGAAAAATATAAACTGGATGATAAGCCATTTCTGAAAAAAACCAGAGGTGTTAATTATTGGACCAAAAACCTCTGCATGTAATAATCTAGAACACTAACACTTGAAGGCTGTGCTGTCAATTCTTCGTCATCAGTTAGGTGTGCTGTTTGATAGCAATCTTTCCTTTGAAAATCATGTTTCTAGCATTTGTAAAATCACATTTTTTCATCTCAAAAATATGTCTAAATTACAACCTATGTTCTCAATCTCAAATGCAGAAACGTTAATTCATGTGTTCATGACTTCAGGTTAGACTGTTGTAATTCTTTATTGAGTGGTTGCTCTTCGTGCTTAATAAACAAACTCCAGCTGCCTGAACTCCAGCTTAATAAACAAACTCCAGTTTAAAGACCCATCTCTTTAACCTGGCATACACATAACACACTATCACATTTCTATAGGCTGTATTAATTAGGTCAACCGTAACCGGGAACACTTCCCATAACACCAGATGTACTCACTACATCATAAGAAGAATGGCATACGCTAATATTAGTCTGTTTCATCTCTTATTCCAAAGTCACCGTAGCCACCCAAATCCAGTCCGTTTCCAGACCGGATGGTGGATCAGCACCTAGAGACGACCTCTACAGCCCTGAATGTCAGAGGAGACCATGTCAACTAGATGAGCCCTAGAGACAGATCCCCAGTGAAGACCTTGTCACCACGACAGCCATCGGCACAAGACCAAGAGAACCAGACAAGTCCTCTGTTCAATCTGATCTGTGTTGCAGCCTGGAATTAAACCACACCATGCTGGTTTTGTCTGGCCAGAGGAGAACTGGTCCCCCAACTGAGCCTGGTTTCTTCCAAGCTTTTTTTTTCTCCATTTCTGTCACCGATGGAGTTTTGGTTCCCTGCCACTGTCGCCTTTGGCTTGCTTAGTTGGGGACACAATTGTTGGCAATATTGTTGACTTGATTGCACAGACACTATTGGAAGAGAACTAAACTGAGCTGGATGATGACATCACTGAATCAACGATGAACCGACTTTAACTGAAAAACGGACTGTTTTCTATTGTTATTTTGCATCATCAGCACACTTTTTTTTTCTGTTTAACACTGTTAAGCTGCTTTGACACAATCTGTATTGTATAAAGTGCTATGTGTATTGTATGAGTGACTTGAAGGTGACTACATAGGCCACTATGAAAGCAACGATAAAACTGATTCAGTATCAGATTTTATTTTAACTTTGGCAAAGTGCAAACTGAGTATACAGCTATTATGTACACCCACCCATAGAGAGAGAGAAAATAAATATGTGTGTGTGTGTGTATGTATATATATATACTGTATATACAGTATGTATATATATATATATATATACATGGTGAGTATAGTATCTGGTGAGTTTTTAAAATCAAATTTAAGACATTTTAAGACCTGCCCAAATAAAATGAATACTGTATGTCCATGCAGAACAAACTCAAATAATCTCAAAATAATCATGTATCTCAGATTCTTTTATATAATTAAACAGGCTTGGGTTTAAAATACTCAAGACATGTCTCTACAATACATATGTTTTCAAATTGATTTATGTACCAATATATTAATACATACACATTAGAGGTCAAACAATATTGCACTTTGCAGATAAGATAATAAGTTTAAAACTAGGCACAAAAAGAAATGTAAAATCTTTTTATACCCTTAAATTAGATCAAAATGTCTTTAAGGACCCAAGGGAACTATTAAACCTTGAAGAAATCCTTTATGAGTGAATAACACAAATGTTAGCCAATAGCCGAATATCATTGTTTCAGCAAACTCACACATAACTGGTATGCAACAGTCACTTTTTTTCCATCGAGCCAACTGCAGAATAATAAAATCAAGTACATCCCAACATTTATTTCTTTTTTTTTTCTAGTTGAATGTACTAATGGACTCAGAAATATGTCACATTAGTAAGTAAAATGAGGTTAAAGGGTTAGTTCACCCAAAAATGAAAATTAGCCCATGAAGTACTCACCCTCAAGGCATCCTAGGTGTATATGACTTTCTTCTTTCAGATGAATCCAATCGGAGTTATAATAAAAATTGTCTTTGATCTTTCAAGCTGTTTAATGGCAGTCAGCGGGTGTTGCAGTTCATCAGTGCAAAAGAAGTGAAATAAAGCGCATCCATTCTTAATAAAAAGTGCCTCACACGGCTCCGGGGGGTGAACAAAGTCCTCCTGTAGCGAATCCATGCGTTTTTGTAAGAAAAATATCCATATTCAAATCGTAATAATCACTTTAATCCAGCTTGCGCTCACTGTTGTACACTGGAAGCAGTTCTGGGGGAATGACGTAAGATGTCGGCGTTGCGCATGCACCTCTCAGAAGTCACGAACGCAGCGGAGAGATCAAAACAAAACAACGGTCACTAATTAGAAGTACAAAACGAGGATTTGTAAAGAAGAATGTCAGAGGATTTCGATATAAGCCAAGAGGAGACTGGTTTTCCTTTGCTAAAGTAAGGAAACTTTGCTTCCTTTGCTCCTGTTAACAAATGTTGGTTTTCACGAGACTCACCGGCGCATGCACAACGCTGAACTCATAGATCATGCTCCCGGAGCTGCTTCTGTGTACAACTGTTGGCGCAAGCTAGATTATAGTGATTATTACATTTTGAATATGGATATTTTTCTTACAAAAACACATGTTTACTGCCATTAAACAGCTTGAAAGATCAAAGACAATTTTTAATATAATTCCGATTGGATTCATCTGAAAGAAGAAAGTCATATACACCTAGGATGACTTGAGGCTGAGTAATTTATGGGCTAATTTTCATTTTTGGGTGAACTAACCCTTTAACACTCTTCCATCTCTGACATGATGATCTGTATTGCCTCACGAAACACCCACTATAGCAGCACTTCACAAGAAAGAGAGAGATAGATAAATGGATGATGGAGGGTGTTACTGTACCATTCTGCATGGCCTCATCTTTCCAGCGGGAGGTGCATTTGTCTGCTTGCTCTAAAATAAATGCGAGAGGCACATTTTACTTTATTATAATGACAAATAGAGAAAGGGAGAGAGAAACAGCTTGCAAACACACAGTTTGGGAAACAGCAACTTCAAGACTCGACAATAAGGATGGTCTGATGGCCCTGGGCCAGTGTGAGAGAGGTTTGAGGTCAATTCAACTGCACCGTCTATGTGTTATAGGAAACTCAGAAGAAATCTGAGATTTATATGTAAATATATATATA